>NC_136496.1:11211272-11281272 GCF_053919585.1 Euprymna scolopes | reverse complement strand
AAAGAAATCTGTCAAGCAGATGTACCATACACCATATAATCCCGGTGATCTAAAAGGGTATGCTTATCGTTTTATTAGGTTAAACACCCGGGCTATGATTGCGTACCTTGGACGTAACATACGGTCCAGAAACATCCCCTCGACACTGTGAAGCCAAACTACTCTTCCCGGCAAGCGATAGTAACACATTTGTACATTTGCCTCTTTTTATCAGTATGCCACACATATTAGTTTATCTATGAACTGGTATATATAAAAGAGAACTTCAAGTCTTAAAGGCTGTGTTTTTGCTTATGATAGTATCAATTCTGATAAGCACACGCACAGGCAATATTTGAGAAGACAAGGGAAATAATACAGTAGATATTTGGAGGAAGTTTAGGTTTCATTGTCTCCAGTAAAAGTTGTTTTAATTTAGCAATATTTCCATATCCTACCAAATGAAATATAGACGGCTCAAACACGCCTGAGGACACGATCTGATATCTATATATTAGGTTCCAATCTCCTATAATCCGTCTCCATTGTTCTATAGGTTATATCAGAATAACCCGACTCGTTGGGTTATGTTTATTGACCGTCTGCCTCATATATTTGCCACTTAGCCTCAAGTATATATGGAGCTCTTATGTATTGATTTTTATATATTTATTAATATACAAAATGGGAGTTCTAAATCTAATTTTTTTCTCAATGATAATAACAAGCTGCCTATTACTTTTTGTGATAAGGGTGGTTATTTATATTATTCGGATTTTCGGACTACTGTTCTCATCTTGAGTGTTATTTTCAGAACATTTCAATCGATGTAACCTCCGACCTTCTTTAGGTGTATCTTTTCAAACTCGTAGCCTATTGTGTAGTATTTGGTAAAGGTTATTTGTAAGTTACACTCTTCTGGTTCAGTCGTCACTAAAAATACATTTGATTGACTTTCATCCAGTTATGGAACGATAGCTTGCTACTTCTATGGATTAAAAAAATGTTCCGATAGAAATACGAGGTACCTTCAATATGTTTCCAGACATTTTGTACAGTCATATAAAATTGTCGTAGAATCTTGAAAATCAGTATTTTTTTACGCAGGAATTACCATTATCAAGGAACGGAGGCCACTCGAGGATAAGGGTTAATGGGTATACAATAGTCGACGTGATTATAGCGTTTTTAACATAGGTAGTGGGGTTTGTGTAAGTTGGATTACATAGAAGGAAGGTTCATCCAAAACTTGTTTACATTGGACTTGAAAACAGTCAGATTGTAGTCACCTGGGAATCAGGCCAACGGAAAAGGGTTCCACAGGCGTGCAGTTCTAAGAAAGAAGCTCTGCTCATGGGATCTATATTTAGGTTAAGGCAGAGATAAAGAGTGTGGGAAACCATTGGTAGTGGTTCTCGCTAGACGAGTGTTTTTCGTGAATGTTTGGGGAAAAGGGGACTATAGATTGAAGCCCAGACGAGCACCTGTCATGGAAATAACGATAAAGCATAGACAGGCTCGCAACGTCTCTTCTGTGGGAAAGATGTTGTAGGGAAGAGAAAAGGGTATCCCCTACTAAGATACTAACTCTGTCAAGGCAGGATATTGTTATACATTTATAAGATGACTGACCAATTTTTATGATTTCAGCTTCCAACGTACATCTACAGCAGTAATTAGGATACATCATATTAAAGCCTGATTACCACAGTTGGTGAATTTCAAAAATTCAGTCTGGAACTGAAGACATTTGAGAAGAACAATATGCAATAAAAAGTTAACTTTAAACTAAGAAAATAGCCACAGAAGCGTATGGAATGCTTAAGACTGCTTATGGACCATCTTTCACGAATCGAGAATAAGTTCTTAACTGGCATAAGTTATTCAAGAAATGCGGAGAGTCTGTGAGGGATGATGAGAGGTGTGGGAGGGATAAGGAAATCAGAACACTAGAGTTGATTGGCCAAATAAAGAATTCCATCGATAAGGACTGCCGTGTGTCTATAGAGACAATAAGTGCACACTTTGATGTCAGTGTGGGAACTGTGTACGAATATTTGCGAGAATCTAAAGATTTGAGGGGTTTGCGCGAAGTTTGTCCCAAAAGTGCAATTTACAACTCTGTCATTGTTACAGACTATTTGACCAAGAGGAGCATTAAGGCAGTTCCCCACCCTCCCTATAGTCCAGACCTTGGCACACAAGAGGACTTACTGGGGCATTCCAGAAGTTGTTGAAACGGTACAAGTGTATTGTAATCGGAGGAGATTACTTCGAAGGTAACTACATTTTCATGTGTGTACTATCAATAAAGTGTCCATTAGGATAATCAGATAAAAAAACTCTTATTTTTTAAAATCCTGCCTCTGTTTTCTATTAATATTGGAACAGCTCTCTAGAACAGGCATAAAAACAATATATATATATATATATATATATATATATATATATACATATATATATATATATATATATATATATATAATCTTCTTACAGAATATTTTTGGCGATAATATCATATAAGACAATCCCAGCCAAAAAGAGAATAGCTCAATATACTTGATAGAGCAAATAGCGTTTATAGTTTTTTGTTGTTTAAATTTAATTCAGAAAAACATCAATTTAAAGAACAGAAATTTACTGTTTGAATGAAGAATACAGTTCAGATATTTTTCCTTAACCCATGAATTTTCAATGTAGGCTCATCTGCTACATAGAAACTCCATGGGTCAAGGAAAAAGAATCTGAACTGTATTCTTCATTCAAACAATACATGTCTGTTCTGAAGATTTAAATAGAAAAACTATATATATATATATATATATATATATATATATATATATATATATATATATATATATATATATTCAGTGTATCTCTTTGGAAGTACAGTTTTATCGGGCTGAGTCGGTGCAATTACCGGATCTATTCTTCCTGGATTTCGTAAAGGGTGTTATTTCAGTCGCAGCTACTGAGGCACACACACACACACACACACACACACACACACACACACACACACATATATACATATATATATATATAATGTTAGGATATCTACGTATGCTTCTAGAATAGTAATTTCAAGGTTATAAAGTTTAGACGAAGCCAAAAACAATAGTGTCGTTATATATATATATATATATATATATATATATATATATATATATATATATATATATATATATATATATATATATTTGATTAATGAGGTTCATGTATATTGCAAACATAAGCAAAAACATTTTCTCTTCAAAATTGCTCGTCTATACGTGTATAAAGTTTTATATACATAAAAGAAAAATTGTAAGGAGTTGACACGGATCGATTTTCATGTTTTACGTAAATTTTGAAGTCTAAAACTAAAATAGGCACAAAAACACACACACATACATACATACATACATACATACACACACATACACACATACACACACACACACATATATATATATATACTGATTTGAGAGAGACATAACGATAAAAAAAACAAGAAATAATAAACACAAATAATTCATGTTTCCTACTTACAATGTCAACAGGTGTTTGAGTCCATTAAAGGCGCCGTCTTCAATATTTGTGATTTGGTTGCTGGATAGATTTCTGTGTGAAAAAATATAATTTAATGTAGATGTCAATAACAATTGAATAGTTCCAAAGACAACGAATCTGACAGACTAAATTTATATTATTTTATTTCGTGTTATAATAACTTTACGGTTTTTAATCTTTATATTGGTTTAATGACTAGAATACTGAGAATATATTATTTTATTGTTTATATTTATTGTTATTTGGCTGTTTTTAAATTGCTATACCGTCAAGTTTTTCATCTTGATTCACGCGCAAACGCATACTAATATCTCCAGGTGAGATCTCAATCTTTTTTTTATTAAGGTCGCTCAGGACGACACACGTTGCTGTTGTATTCTTCGTTACAACTGATTGATATCAAGTTTAATATTAATCATTGGATTTGTTGGTAAATCTACTAGCCGCTACATATAAACGGCTAGGCAAGACATATTGTACACAAAAATGTCAGCATAAATTAAATCAGTGACCCTGCTTGTAAAAGCGAGGCTCTCGACAAAATGACGTCGCTGATATATAGGCGGATATGATATTGGATGTCAAAAACAGATTGATAAGTTAAATTTCTCCGTAAGTCTTTGTGGAAGTACTAAAGAGATAGTACTTACTAAAATGGTCTAAAGAAACGATTATATAATTAAGCAATGCGCTTAACACAATTGACTCTCTCAGGCTCTTCTTATTTTGCTTTCAACCCTTTAAACTACGAAGATAGTGATGGAACATAATTTCTACCTTAATAAAGGTGAGAATAGTATTATGAACAATACAAATAATATTAACACTCCTCATCTAAAAATACCGGAACTTAAACAAAAAAAAAAGCTATAAAATGTGGCGACTTTGGCAAAGAAAACAATACGAATGTGTGTATATGTATTTATATTTAACCGTGTTTATGCATGTTAGGTGTGTGTATGGGTGTGTGTGAAACAAACAAAGTCATGTTATACTTACAAGACACGAATTTGTCGCAGACCATTGAAGGAATTCTGTGAAATGTACCGCAGCCTCTGTTTACTGAGATCCCTGTGGAAAATATATTAATATTATTAACTTTCTTTAAGATATTAATTATTAATTTCTATTACTATAAATTATTAATTACAATTAGAAACAAGAAACAAAAAAGGGAAGCAAGAGTTACGAAACTACTGAAAGTAAACTCATTATAGATTATAAGGCTAAGTACAATTTTTCATGACAGTTCGAATATATTTAAAATTTATTATTATTTTTTAATAAAAATATTAATAAATATTAAATAAAAATAATACTTAACCTTATAATCTATAATGATTTTACGTTCGGCAGCCTTCTAACTCTCGCTTTCCTGTGTCTTTTCTTTAGTCCTCATAATCCATGAGCGATGTTTCTGACAAAGAGGAAAGGACTGCTGTTTTCTGGGTCAAAATCTATTAAATCTAACACTTATTGTTGGTTAGTTTTTTTTTTACATTGAAGTAGTATATTTTAGCTCCTTACATAATATGGCTTCATGACTTGTCTGGAGCGATTTCGATAGAAACATCTAATTAAAAACTCATTCGTTATCAATGTCTAAAATTAAAAAAAAATAATAATGACGTATTTGTTCATTTTATTCATCGCAACATTGCCTGTGAAAGGTAAGGCTGTACTGTCAATTAGTTGTCATATTTAGAACATCTTACGTGGGGAGGTGAGCAGCGAGGTCTTTGTTCACATTACATTTTAAGTTGTACATGTTATTGGAGTCAGGGAAGAGGTCAGGAGATATTAGTAGTATGTGCACAAGAAAGTACTTGTATAACAAGAATAGTGATTAAACATTGCTGAGGAGTAATTGATATCGCCGGACATATTAAATTAAAGACTGTTTCTCAATCCAGAGATATTAGTAGTATGTGCACAAGAAAGTACTTGTATAACAAGAATAGTGATTAAACATTGCTGAGGAGTAATTGATATCGCCGGACATATTAAATTAAAGACTGTTTCTCAATCCAGAGATATTAGTCGTATGTGCACAAGAAAGTACTTGTATAACAAGAATAGTGATTAAACATTGCTGAGGAGTAATTGATATCGCCGGACATATTAAATTAAAGACTGTTTCTCAATCCAGAGATATTAGTCGTATGTGCACAAGAAAGTACTTGTATAACAAGAATAGTGATTAAACATTGCTGAGGAGTAATTGATATCGCCGGACATATTAAATTAAAGACTGTTTCTCAATCCAGAGATATTAGTAGTATGTGCACAAGAAAGTACTTGTATAACAAGAATAGTGATTAAACATTGCTGAGGAGTAATTGATATCGCCGGACATATTAAATTAAAGACTGTTTCTCAATCCAGAGATATTAGTCGTATGTGCACAAGAAAGTACTTGTATAACAAGAATAGTGATTAAACATTGCTGAGGAGTAATTGATATCGCCGGACATATTAAATTAAAGACTGTTTCTCAATCCAGAGATATTAGTAGTATGCACACAAGCCATATGTTGCCAAGAAGGATCTTGCATTTAAAATTCGTCCAATAATATTTTAATAAGACCTTCATACCAGATCTTGTTAAAGACCTTGGATATATCAAGATTAACGCCCAAGCCTTACCTGCTGTGTTTAGTGCATGTCATATGCATCCAGATGTTATTGCTAGAATATTTCCAGTTGAAAATGCTTGTCTAATTCCATACTGTAAGTCAGATAAACTGTAGCATTTATGAGCTAAATTGATTAACGGTTCAAAGATTTAAGTGAGAGAAGAGACGTTACAAGCCTGTCTCTGCTCTATCGTTATTTTCTCTGGCAAGTGTTCGACTGGATTCACATCTATGGTTCCCCTTGCCAAACTTTCACAAAAAACATTTGACTAGCTACAACCAATATCATGAGTTTCTCCTCTCTCTAATGTGCATAAATCTAAACGCATATTCAATTAACAAAGCTTTTTTCCCAGAACTTCCCGCCTGTGGAACACTGATCTGCTAACCTGCTTCTCAGCTGAATACAACACGGTAACCTTCAAATCTAATGTAAACAAGTTCTTTTTGAGCCGTCCCCATAAACAATCAAATTCCACCCAATTTACACCATTAACGATTACTACATTACCACCTTACATTCATTAACCCTTACCCTCGAGTGGCCTTCGGGCCTTAATAAATGGTGATTCCCAAGTTAAAAAAAAGCCAATTATTTTGCGGGTTAGTCCTTTCGACATGATACTTAAACATTATTATTGCACAGATAATTTTCCAGCTATCAATAAACCTGGCAAGACATTTGTCGTTGAGTTTTGAGAGAGCAGGGCTAGCTCAACACGAACATCTTTTTATTAACATAATAACGATAACATTAGTTTTTTTTTTTTTTAGGTTAGTGTAATTGAAAGAATTATCTTTTCTATTAACTATTAGCACTGCGATGCTAATCAACTGAGATCTTTTTTTTCTGGACTGATTTACTTGAACATTCGCATCAGGCACGCACGAGAGTCTGGGACGCGTGTTATGTGGTAGGTCGTACACAAGAAAGTATTGGTTAGTTATTATCTGCCTGTGGATTTATCTATATATCTATGTGTATTATCGATATATCTATCGATCTAGTTATCTATCTATTTCTCTATTTCTCTATCTATCTATCTATCTATCTATCTATCTATCTATCTAACTAACTAACTAACTAACTAACTGGCGAGAGAAACAAGAGATGAAATATGGAGATGTTTTGATGAAAGTTGTAAAAATATTATTGAGCTATAAAATAGACACGTATCACCGGAAGTATCTGATCAGCTTACGGAAGTACGTGTGGGCCACGTTGTTCTGGTTAGCTGAGAAGAATATTTCAGTTGGAACTTAGAATTTAAAAAGAACGGTTGGGTTTGACTCACTTTCCATATTCATCTGCGACGACATTCTGGCAAGTGAAATAAAGATAAAATAAAATACAATCAGCGTTTTTGGAGTGAATGCATATTCGTTCAAACAGGTTCCCCTCCAAGAACAGATGGAATCTAGATGGACCAAGATAAACGACTCAGTGAAAATAAGGTATGTCGAAAATACATGTGTCTCACACACACACACATACACACACACACATATGAACATTTAGACAATCATAACATTAGAGAATAAATAGACTGCGACAAAATAACTTAGGGTTCAAATAGTGAAGAACCACCACACACATGTAATGACACGTACACACATTCAAATGAACACTTTGTTATAAGTATATATGTATGTATGCCATGTTGGTACACGATTATACAGCAGTTGGAACACCCACATCGTGGTGGCAGTGATGTCAGGACCCGTCGATAAAATGGCTGATAAAATAAATATATAAAACCTAGCAGAGTTCGTTCTCATAGGCCAATAGCACATTATATAACGATAACAAATAGAAAATTCGCTAACGAGAATGTATTATAGTTAAGCTTAAATGCTATTTCGGTAAACCTTTTAAAGCCACACAAGGTAACTTCGTATGTTTGCTTGTATGTAAACTTTTATGACTTAATAAAAGAAGGTGTGAAAAAGTTCAAGAACATCCGTCGCTGATGGTGGATATAAATGCGCTAAAGACCGAATACAAGTATAATGATTTCTAATAATATATTATGCTTCATGAAATATCGTTTATAAGAGTTAATTTTCTACTTTATATGTAAATATAATCATAAGGTAGACGAACCTCTACTAAGAAAGCAAATGCTGTATATAATTTCAGGGTAACGTAGCCCTTGTGCTCGCCTCCAACTTGCTATTCATGCAATCTGAATGCTAGTACAGCCGCCATTTTATGTCTCGCCTACACGGGCTAAACACTTAATTGCTTTTCGAACGGCGGCATTTATGTATCATTACACCTGAATGCGCCTTTAAATGGACTTATGTCACCGTAATGAGATACTAGTCTGATTTTCTGACAATCAAGTCAACTTAAAAGGAAGTCAATAGACTTGAGGTATTCTCTTAGAACTAAAATGTCTCGATTTCCCTTCACACTGCCCATGGACAAGTGAATAAACCGACATTAGCTTAAAAATGGCACCTAAAGAACAGTCTTTTAAGTGCTGTATATATATATATATCTATATATATATATATATATATATATATATATATATTGTGTACAGAAAGTTGTTAGTTGAGACAGATCATTGGTACCGTCGGTTTCAAGCCCGATAACAAGGCCCGTTTAAGGTATCCCTATCAAGCTCTCATCAGCCAATATTCGTCTATCTTATAACCGGAAGTGTGAAGTATATATACCTCGGGCTTGAAACCGACGGTACCAATGATCTGTCTCAACTAACAACTTTCTGTACACAAAATATAAGTACGCTCTTAAAATTTGGATTTTCCTTTTAATTGAGCACTCTGCTGGAATTCTTTTTCCAAAAAAAAAAAATAATCATATATATATATATATATATATATATATATATATGGTGGGGCAATTAAGTTGTCGACCTATGAAAAACCGCACTACAGCTTTATTTTAAAACTTTAATTGAAAAAAAAATCAATTCAATTAACTTGATTATGTAGTTGAGATAACATCTATTCAATGTAGCCGCCTTCAGCCTCAAATTACCGCCTCGATACGGGTCCGGAACTGGGAGCATGCGTTTTTCACAAACGCTGGCGACAGCTCGGCGAATATCTGGTGGATGGCAGTGATCAGGCTGGCTTTGCTGTTGTGGGAGGTTATGTTGGTGATGTTCTGGACATATGACCAAACAAAGTAGTCCAGAGGGTTTAGGTTGAGGGAGAAAGGGGTTAGTGAGAGAAAAGTAAAAAGTTGTAGCACTCCGTCCGAAGCTAAGCCTGGGTCTCTTTTGACTTGTGGGCCGGCGCTGAGTTCTGCTGTCACACCCAGGATCTTCCAGCAGCTACCTGACACTCTTCAGCACATTCAGATAGACTTTGGTGTTGACTTTCAAGCTGACTTCGAAGATGTGAGGTGGCATGTTGTGGCCCTCATTTGAAACCACAGCAAAGACCATAACCGTGGCCGGAAACATTGTTTTCATCACGCTGGGCACGTTCCTATTATTTGTGGCAATACAGGGACCCATTTTGAGGGTGCTGGACATGGTCCCGTTGTCGTAACTGAGATCGGTAGCGAGCATGAGTTGTACAACGGCACATCTCTGATCTCGCTCGTTAAATGTTGTGTAACTATTAAACATGATAGAGTAGAACATGTCAATTTTGGAACCCCGGCGAGGCAATGGTGATTATAGTTGTTGGTTGACATAGAAAAGACCCACACGAAATAATTTTTTTCAAAATCATTATCTTTGCTTGAGGAAATGACTTTAAAAGTTGAAGAATTAAAACTATTAAAGTTTTTCGGTGAATCGCCCCTTCATCAAAACAATCTGTTAAGAAAATGAAATCATCATTTAGAATATGTTTTAAACTAAACTGTGTCCATCGCTTTATTGCAGATTACAAAATAATCAATATTTCAGTAAATATAAGTTATAAAAAGCTGAAAATTACACCATCCAAGGACTGTATTAAGGTGAGATAAATCCTAAAATTTCATAAAAATTTATGTTATATTTAAAAAGTTATGTTATTTTTTTTAATATTCAAGGAATTTTCACCGTCCATCGCTTTATTGCAGGTCTCATAAAATGCCAAAAAAGGACGTTTAACAGCTACCGAGAAGCAGAGGATTATTGCAGGACTAGCAAAAGGACTTTCGATCATAAATTTTGCCACAGAACTAAAAAGGGATCCCCGAACGTTAGCTACATTCGTCAAGAACCCCAACATCAAGTCCAGGAAAGATAAGGGCACAAGGAGGAACCTTTCTGATCGGGATCTTCGAAAAATTCGTAGAGAGACTGTGCGCAAGCCAAACAGCACCAGTGCAACAATTTTTGCGAGGGCAGACAAGCCCGATGCAATGTACTGAATGAAATGGCAAGGAACATCAATCCTATTCCAAGGCCTCCATTGAGTCAAACCCACAAAGAAAAATGATTGGCTTGGGCACAAAAATATATGAAAATGAATTGCCAAAATGTTCTGTTTACAGATGAGGCTCGTGCTACCCTTGATGGACCGGACGGATGGGCCAAAGTTTGGAATCCAAATGGAACTCCAACGCCTTATAGATTTCGTCGCCAACAGGGAGGTGGAGGCATAATGTTTTGGGGGGGAATTATTGGGGATAAGCTATGTGGACCATTCCGAGTGCCAGATGGTGTCAAGCTCACCAGCAATGCCTACACTGCCTTTCTAAATGAGAATTTGTTACCATGGCTAGATGATCTTCCCTTGTCACGTCGTTTTTAGATTATTTTTATGCATGACAATGCCCCATCTCATGCTGCTAGGGCAACTACATCCTTCCTTGGATCTCAGGGCTTTGTTGGAGAAACCCTCAAGTCCTGGCCACCGTGTTCTCCGGACCTTAACCCCATCGAACACCTATGGTCAATATTGAAACGAGGAGTTTATGAGGGAGGAGAGCAGTTTTCTTTGAAGGATGCCCTTTGGAACAAAATAGTCGGCGTTGCCAGAACCATTACTCCATCTCAGATCAAACAATTGACCTCCTCGGTGGACAAAAGGTTGTTTAATGTAATTTCAAAACATGGGGGATATGTGGACAAGTAATTCGTTTGTTTGACACTTAGCCCTCGGGATGTGCCTTTGTTTTTGTTAATTTTCCCCAGAAAATGTGTTCAATATAAATTTATGATGCTTTGGTATTGTTTTATTGAGCTAAAACATTATCTTAGAAGACCTGCAATAAAGCGATGGACGGTGAAAATTCCTTGAATATTAAAAAAATAACATAACTTTTTAAATATCACATAAATTTTGATGAAATTTTAGGATTTATCTCACCTTAATACAGTCCTTGGATGGTGTAATTTTCAGCTTTTTATAACTTATATTTACTGAAATATTGATTAGTTTGTAATCTGCAATAAAGCGATGGACACAATTTACACGTTTAAATAAACTGAGTGAATAATAAAAATAAATATTTAGTGTAAAGACAAAAAGTATGTTTTTTTTAAATAATAGCAACCAAAGTTCGCTTTTTCATTTAAGGAAATTTTTAGCAGTGGGAACACATTAGATTTCACCGTTGCAAAACACGCTCGTTATTGATATTGAAAACTAACGTTTGTTTATTATTTAATTTTAAAACATAACGATTTAGGCTTAATTATTTCGAAAGGAAAAACGAAAAAGTACTTGTTTAAAATATATATTTTTATATTTCAAGTACCTGCAGTGAATTTAAACATATTTGTTTTATCTTTTTTTTAATTTGTTTTTCTATCAGGTTGGTGCAAAAATAATTTCATTTTTTGACGTTTAAACGAACGTCAAAAACATTATTTTTGCATCAACCTAATATTTCACATCAACTTCTATTTGCATTTTTTTAAATGGTAATACTTCAATTTTATATAAAAATAGCCCATACGACACATTCTTTACGAAATCATAATATCTCAAATTCACCAACGGACATCGACTCTATCTTTTCTGATCGAGTTAAACAAAAGTCCCACCGTGCCGTCGTCTCCAGTGTTTGTTTTTCTTTTTAATATAAATAAAGCAAAACTATTCGAACGCAAACGCCAACGCCTGGCCTTCGCCCGGGTAGTATCTGTTCTGTAATAAGTTGTTAGTCAATATAGGGGAAACCCTTCATACTGAGACAATTACTATTTATTGGGATACTGCCAGAGTGCTCTCTTTTTGGGGAAACTAGTTTTTTTCCTCCACATTAAAAACGACTTCGTGTCTAATTTCCCTTTGTGAGTTGTTTAAAAGCAACGCCATCTTTTGTATTTGATCAGCTACGTTAAATTTGAATGCTTTACACTTCCGGTCGTGTCATGAAGTAGCGGTAAGACGTCAGATTTTCTTTCACTTTCTTTTCTGCCTTTGCGTCACATATTTGAGCCTGCCTGCCTACTACCACTTTTTTTTTGCTCAACACACACCTCCAAACACCCAGACAACGCCAGGCACCAAGACTAGTGTAATATAAAAGAAAAGATATCGTTAAACTTGAATTTTACCTCTAAAATTGTTAAAGGACCAAAAATGCATCAGCACCCATTTTATTCTACACATTCTTTAGGAAACATAACCACATGAATTTTCAAGTTTTTCTATTTTATAAAAAACTAGCAGGGGTACCCGGCGTTGCCCGGGTGTTTGTAGGTGTGTGTGTGGTGTTAAATAAAAAAGAAATCGGGGAGGGGGTAGGATCGAACCCGAAGCCCTGAGGCGAAGTTTCAAAATAAAATCGGCCAGCCAGAATGAGTTAGTGAAAGATGTTTGAAAGTCGTCGAGCGTTACGACGACGATGTAAGCATTGTTATAAGCGAAGTAAGAAAAGAAAACAACGTTTTAATTAAGCGGGCAGGTGTAATCAAAACATTAAAACAAACAAAAAAATCTAACGTACGGCAAACGAACGTTGAAAACAGAAAAACGAACACGTGAAAAATGGCTTAAATGAGTCTGTATCGGGTGTCGCTAAGAATAAGCTACGTAAAAAAACACACAAAAAACCCCAGGAAAACGAACGTTACGTGAAAAACGGCTTAAATAACACAGGGTTCAATATTTAAATTTTAAAAAATCGAAAAAAAAAACATCTCACACCACGATTCGAGCCCAAAACGTTTAGATAATGAACAAACACGCGAACCAACTGCGCTAAAGCGACGGAGATAAAATGTGTTCGGTTTTTCAACTATTTAAAGTAAATCAGGTCATGACGTCATCTGACGCATGCGTAGAATCGGTCATCGTTACGAGAAACCCGTTTTTGTTGACCCCCCCTTGTGGAAAATTGTCGATTTCTGGGTGAAAAAGTTAACGTTTTTGGCCAATTTTTCGATATTTTTCAAGCGAAGGATGGAGCTTCGATATGATACCGAGTTTGTGAATTTTCGTCACGTCTGTCGAAAGTTTTTAGCAGACACACAAAGATACAAACATACACACAAAAAAACATACATACATTTTCGCTTTTATATATATAGATTACTTCACAGAAAATTAGTGGCAAATTTTTATTTCTTTCATTGATAGGGAGTAATTGTTTTTAAGCAGTATTTTTCTTCTAAAATTATAGTTTTAAAATCAGATAACAAAGGTTAATATGAGTAAACAAGGAAACTGCTTAAAAGCTCTTTCAGTACCTGTGCATATTTGTTATTGTTCTAAAATAACTATATTCTTAACATGGGGAGGATATGAGGTTGTGTTTTAACTATTCTGTACTTTCACCTAGAATTTAATAAGCAAAAATTTCATAAAAATTAAATTTAACTTGAAAATACTATAAAATATACTATTAAAATAGCATAGAAAGATAGATACACAAGCACTGGTCTTTCAAACTCTAAACACTAAACACTCGTTTAAAATGGCACAGCTACAGCAAGAATGAATCTCTTTATGGATAAATTCATGTTATCAAAGGAGGAGGTAAATTCTGCTAAAAATGTCTAAACTAAACACTACTATGCCTCTGATTTGGTTTGGTCCTCTCTCTTCAATACATCTAATTAAACTCTATAATTTTTTTCATTATTTCTTATCATAACTAGCACTTATTCCTTTACATTTGAAGATAACCTAAAACAGTTTCCTTCATTTATAATCCAGTTATTTATTTTACTTTTAAGATTAACATGTCAGTAAAAGCACAACGTTCAGTTTTAACCCCTGGTTCACAAAATTTGCTGGTCCACCTAGTTGTTTGTATGAAACAGCACACCCAACTTCACGACAAGTTATCCAGTTTAGTTTTTTCCTCGAAAACAGTTATCCCTACTAAAAAAATAATGAGATTTCTAAGTTAGTTACTATTTGGCAAGCAGTAATCCACAATTGCCCTTGTTAAGGGAAGGTTATATAGGACAGAAGGTCAATATATTTTGCTATAAGCGGGACAAAAAGATTGACAGGAAATCTCTTGCAGCAAATTAAAGTAGAAAAGAATGAAGGAACTGGTAGCCAGACTATATATTTTCTTTTAGCTGTAGACTTCCTGTCTTGAGATGTGATGACTTTGCAGTAAAGTGCAAGACAGAAAATTGCCAAACAAGGTACATAGTTTGTACTTGTCCTCCTTATACAAGGAGGTAAAATTAATCCTATGGATTCACCTGCAATTATGTTCCTTTTTTTGTGGAAAATAAAATAATATATTGGTATTTATTATATAATCTGGCTTTATTATTAAACATGAAAATTTGTAATTTTCAGCTTCCACTAGAAAAACTGCCATTTAGAGCAATTTTTTAATTAATTGATGGAACAACAAAAAGCCTAACAACATTTACTGGTCCTTTGGGAAAACTTTGTATCAATAATTATCAAGATTTGCCTCAAGTAGAATTCTAAAAAAAATAGAGCTTCTCTTGATTATCATTATCAGCAGAAGAAACAAATAATTTAAGTGTGAAGACCAGAGGCTACCTTTGGGGTATGCTGTTAACCTAAGATATTCAGCTAGGAAAATTGGGCCCTTAAATCAAGCAAGATGGCTAACATTAGCCTCAAGGTTAATGTGTTTATGGACCAGAGGTGTCTATTCTCAAACACTATGATAAATTAAACATTCTGGTCCAATTTATCATCCAAGTGTATGCAGTTTGCTTGTTTGAGATAAAAACTGATGATATTTTTTTTAACCAACAGGAGTATATTTTAATATGATTCAGAGAACAAAACAGTTAAATAAAGTCCAAATCACTGTTTTCAACAATTCAAGATGCACTACTTCCGGAAAATATAATATCGATGATAAACTCAGATGAATTTGATGTGAGAGAAGAGGGCATTCAAAAGATTTTGTCCATTAGGTAAATAAATATTTATCCATGAAAGTTTATTATTTTTCTCAATTTTATCAATATTACATCACAAAAATATAAAAAAAAGGTAAGTGTTTTAAAATAATTGTTTTTTTTGTGTTGTTTTAATAAACAACTAAAGAAAAAGGACTGAAAAAGATTACTGCTATCAACTTTGCAGCCACACACTGGTCAAATTTGATTGATTTTTCTACAAAAAGTTGTATATGGACAGGAAGCAAGACATAGATACATTATTACAAAGTCATCGTGTCAGAAAATTAAACCTTCATTTTCCTCAAAAGGAAATTATACAGAACAATTTAGTTCTATTATAACAGTTTATATTATTACGTTTAATAAAAACTTAAAATACATGGTTCTGTAACTTGCATCAAGTTGTTATACTGTGTAATACATCTCCACATATCTTTATGAACTGTGAAATTTAAAAGACTTAGTTGCTAATTAGCTTCTTTTTTTCACAATTTTTGTTTAATCAATGCAGTAAAAATTGAGACATTTTGCTAGTTCTGATTCATAATTAAAATTATAAGTTATGTATTTATTTTTCTTTCAATGTATTTCATATAAATATATCAATTTTAATTGATTTTTTTAATAAAAATAGTAACATTGCAAAGTTAGTGTTGTGTAAAATGCTATAAGAATGAAGGATTTCTCAGAATTTTTCTAAACAATTTTTACAATTGAATGCTCAATTTTCTGTTCAAGATAGAAATCTAATTTTTGGTATCTGTTCTTATCACATCAAATCCCAACTATCATCACGAGTGCCATGTTGATTTTCTGAAAAACAAAATTGCATATCAACCTGCCTAATGATAGATAGCTCATATCTCCTTTGGGAGTTGAACACAGCTGGCCAACTAGTAGATGGTCTACAACATCAAAAAGAAAATCGATTTTTATCAAACGGAAATGGAATCATGTCGCCTTTTCTAGGTCGACTCTTTTATTGTTTCACCTAGTAAATACGTTATTTTTATTCTCATGTGAACTATATTTCTTTTACTTTTATTCACCCCAAACAAGACATGTTCCTACTGAAGGGGTTCATATTTAATATCATGGAGAAAGTTGATAAGCGAGATATCTTTTCGCATTACATGCTAATACAGGAAACAAAGATGGAATTCCAAAGACTAGCAATTTCAGGGAAGAGAATATTGTGCTTTCGTGCATCTAAGGATCTCTACAGCTAAGGGGTTGAATTTTGCTGCTTGTTTGGTTATTCGAGGTATTTGCGTAACGGTCCACAAATGCTACGAGTTCGTCAGAGCATATTCCATCAAAGTATAGTCACAGTGATCCATCAAAGTATACGTAAAATAGTTACAGTGATGCAACACGGATCAAAATATTATTTATGCTTTTAACGATAAGCATCGAGATAATGATAAATCAATCTAAACATTTATCTGGATATGAGGAAATATAAAAAATAATCTCAGCATTAATCCTGACTTTAGAACAAATTAAAACTGAACACTCACTCGGACTTTATGACAAAATTGAGAACGATTTCAACAGTAACCTTGACTTTAGGAAAAGTTACGAACAATATATATATATATATATATATATATATATATATATATATATATATATATATATATATATATATATATATATGATTTTTGAATTCAGGACACATCCAACTAAACCTTGATTATATGACAATGAAATTATTAAATTAATTAATCGAGTATCATTAATAAAACTGCATTTTGATTAATTTTATTTTTACACAAAAATCACCACTTATCAAGGCCCGGAGGTCACTCGAAGATATGGGTTAATGATATACAATAGTCAATGTGATTATAGCGTTTTTAACATAGGTAATGGGATTTTTGTAAGTTGGATTACATAGGGGACGGTTCATCAAGAACTTGTTTACATTGGAGTTAAAGACAATCAGATTGTAGTCACCTGGGAACCAGGCCAAGGGAAGAGAGTTCCATAGGGGTGCAGTTCTAAGAAAGAAGCTCTGCCCATGGAATCTACATTTAGGTTTAGGCAGAGATAAAGAGTGTGGCAAACTATTGGAAGTGGTTCTGGTTAAACGACTGTTTTTTGTGAAAGTTTGGCGAGGGGGGGATAGATTGAAGATCAAACGAGCTCCTGTTATGGAAATAACGATAAAGCAGAGACAGACTCGCAACGCCTCTTCTGTGGGACTGATGTTGCAGGGAAGAGAAAATGACATCCACCACTAAGCTATAAAGTTTGTTTTTTTAACTTAAAAAGAATCGGCACATTAGCCCTTTGCTTAGGACAAAGCAATACTATTCTTTTCTTTCAATAAATTAATAACCCTGACTTAAGTTGAAACTAAAAAAAAAAAATCTTAAAATTAAGTCTGACAAAAGAAAAATCAAGAACAATTTCATCATTTCGCTGTCTTTAGGAGAAACCACTAAAATATGAACGTGCTTTAAGACAAATTCAGAACATTGTAACTTTATATGGAATCAAGGACAGTGTAAACATTCACACGACTTTAGGACAAATCAAAACAATCTTAGCATAAACGCTGACTCTAAACAAATAAAAAACATTAGCAAGATTAACATTGACATAAAAGATAAGTTAAAAATCTATCAACAATATAATTGAATTAGTACACTTCACAACAATCGAAAATTAACTCTGAGCTTTGGTCAACTCACATGTAAAATATATATATTAACCGGATATTAGAAAAAAATAGTTGAAACACTAATCCTGAATTTAGAATAAATGGAAAAAGATTTTAACTCTTAGTTAAATAAATAAAAGACAATCTAAACACTAGCGCTAACTCATGGACGGACACACACAACAATTTTAACATTAACAATGACTTTATGAAAACTTACGCACATTATAAAAGTGACCCTTACTTTAGGACCAATCACGAGCAATTTCAATCATATTGCTTACAAAAGAAACGCATGGAAATTAACTGCACATTTTATTACGTACTGAAAAATTCTATTAAATCAGATCCTAAAAAAAGAACCTAAAACTATACCTTTAGTGGAATTGGCAATAACCGAAATAGGGGGATAGAAAGAGCTTACCTCGGATACGTCTGTTGTTGTGTTGCGGGCCGAGGGGAAGGGAGTAGAAGAGAGTTCCAAGATGGTGTCCATGGATTTTTATTGGCGTTGACCCCATGCAATTCTCGCAGAATCGCATGTGCTCTCGCGCGATTATGCAAATATCTAATTCCCGGCCGCTATAAAAACAGGACGCTGGGAAACAGTCGAGCAGTGTCCTTCAGATGGTGTGCAGGTGATTCTGGCGGTTGGATTGTTCTTTGTGACGAACCACGAATCTGCGCGAAGCGAGTTTTCTTCTGCCTCCTTCTTCTTCTTCTTCTTCTTCTTCTTCTTTCTCTACGGTCATTACAGGCAAGAAATCCCGCTTTTCTAGAGGTGGGCGGTGCAGGGCGAAACTGACTATTTCCTCTCTTTGTTCCTGATTTTTGCTTACTACATTTTGCTACACTATACCTTGGCTTTATGACAAATAAAGAACGATTTCCAAATTGACAATATTTTCGCATACATTAAGAGCATTAACTTTGACTTTAGTAAAAACAAAAACAATCTTTAAATTGATACTGGCTTTATGACCAATCGAGAACAATGTTAAGGTTAACTCTGAAATTTGCACTCATCAAGAACAATCTTAACATGAACTCTGAAATTTTGATAAATCAAGCAAAATCTATATATTTACCCTAAGGTAAAAAAAATAAGTTTGAACGGTTATCCTTCTTTGTAGACGGACCAGAAAAGATCTTAACATTGACCCTGACTTTAGGACCAACAAAGAGCTATCTAAACATTAACTTTTACAAAGCAAGTACAAATAAATTAACTGCATCTTTTTTTGCAAACAAAAATAGCAATTAATGTGACCCTAATATTGACAAGAATATAGTAATGTTTTCATAATATTTGAATTTTTCAAACAACTGTTCTAATCTTAAGTGTTTTATTTATTTTTTTTTTTTACAAAGGAGTCACTACTTATTAAAGCCCGGAGGCCACTTGAGGATAAGAATTAATGAGTGTACAGTAATCAATGGGAATATATCGTAGTAATCGTTAGTTGTGGAAATTTGGTAAAATGGATTGCTTAAGGGGACGGCTCATCAAGAACTTGTTTACGTTGGATTGAGTGTAATTTGCACAATGTTTCGGTCACTGTAACCTCCGACTTTCTTTAGGTTTATTTTTTCGAACTCGTTAATCGTACTATCGAATTCGGCGAATTCGGTAATTTTTCTGTCGAACTCGGGAATCTGTACGGAATTACGAACAAGACCGTTTTATTTAATACATGGTTTATCGTGCCCTTATTCCGTCAGCCAAAATAAGGTAGAGTTCCGCAAAAATACGCAATTGTATTTTGGAGTGTTGCCCGCACTGAGGAATCAAACTTGTTATATAGAGTTGGATTTGCTAAGTGTTTATTCACTTCGACCGAAACATTGTCAAAATAAGACTCAAAATGAGAAAAGTAGACCAAATAATAGGTATAATCAATCATCATCTCAAAACCTTATAAAATGATAAGCTTTCCATTATTAAAATTGACTTGGTTCAGACGGCCGCCATGAAATAGACATACAGAATTAATTGCAGACGTGTTTCGATGCATACAACTTAAATTACACAGCTTTGCATATAAAGGTAATTTAGTTACAAGTTCACTTTCAAAAATACCGATTAACATCAAAGGTGACTGTATCCATTCAGAAAACGAATTCAGACTCGCAACGGAGCAATTATCATCGAAGCCCCAATCGCTATCAGTGAAATTAATTTGGATTGAAGTGGTTGGCCGGAAAATAGAATTTGATACAAAAGTTCGTGAACTTTGATAAAAGTTACATCTAAATAAAGATAATAAATTAAGATTTACATACCACTTTGAAAGCAGCAGCTGGTCGGGATATTTAAGATTAAAACAAAATAGATTTGTTTTCAGGAGAATGTACGTTATGTAAAAATGTATTTAATTTGAGATAGACATGTCTACATAGGAAATTAGCCTAAGATTATATATCATTCAAACACGGTAGTGTTCTAATATATGGTTAATTGGCAGTTTTAGTCATTTAGAACTGCTTTAAAGTTTCACCACTCACTCATTTTTCGACTAAATTTCAAACAATTATTACACTTTATATATATATATATATATATATATATATATAGATAGATAGATAGATAGATAGATATATAGATATATTTATAGATATATTTTGAAAAAAAGTTTCCATTTGCCAATCAGTTATGATGAATTTTCTGGTGTTCAAAATCGTAAAGATATGTAAGGATGTAAGCGACGATTTTTATGACTGGTTCCATAGCAACCATCGTCGCTTCAACGACTACCGTTGCTACTAATTCTAAAAGAAAACTAACAAGTGAAATAGATAAAATGCAAGCATGAAAGGGAGATAATTAGGTGAATTTTATTGAAAACAGACGAGTGCCGTACATTGGTATTATTATTGTGTTTGTGGGGGCAAAAACTGAGATCGAATTAAACAAATGACAAGTGAATTTATTGAAAACCGGGGGAAACAATGGATTACAATAGAAAAATGTGAGCATGAAAAATAATACGGTTAAGCTTAATCATAGAAAAGTAAAACATTAAGAATTTTTTTAAAAATCAAATCATAACATTATATTATTCATAACATTATAGAATCAATTCTTAATGCTGCACTAGTTGAATTTATAAATTTATTATATTTTTTATTACAATATTTTGTCCTTTCCTTTTCCAGTTTTGAAAACTAGTCCTTTATTTTTCCATGTTTAATCTTGACCATATTACTTTTCATACTCGCATAGCGAAACAGTACTGTATGTGGATGACTATAATGCTCCCTATCTTGGGTTAGGCATATTGGGAAGTGATACACAAATTACCATTAGCGTATTAAGCGATGCTCTTTGTGTAAACAAGTTGAGTTTAGGTATTTGGACAATGTCAAAACATTGTTAATTCACTGACCGCAGCCGAATAGCGCAACAGTTAGGAGCTCCAACTGTCTTATGGGCGGTCGAGTTTCGATCCTGGCTTCAGGTAGTTGCTTGTCTAGTCGAACTGATGAGCTGCGAAAAAGCGAAATAGTACTATATGTGGATGACTAAATGCTCCCTATCTTGGCTTGAGAATAATCGGAAGTGATATACAAATTACCATTAGCGTATGAAGCGATGATCTTTGTGTAAACAAATTGAGCTCCTCTCTCTCTTGTAGCTGTGATATTACTAGAACACAAAACTTTGTGGCAGAAATCTGCGACAAAGTAATGTGATCTCTTATCTAATACAGGAATTACGTTATTCCTCAGGATTTTGTGAAACTAAGATTGACTGTCAACTGACTGTTATTTTTGAACGTTGACATAGCTTAAAGTACGGATTGTCTGGCTTGCCCGGATTGCCCGACTAAGGGAAACATTCCGTTCACAATACGATAAGTCAGACCACAAACAAATTTGAAGACCACGAAATGTGTAACAATATTCGGTTAAACGGTGCTCTCTCTCACTCACTATATACTCCCCATTTGGCACTGCCAGATTTCCAGTTGTTCGGACCTCTAAAAGATATTAAGTGATAAGCATCTCCCCGACAACAACGCCGTAATCGCCACCGAAAAATCATCGCCGGCAAAACGCACTATGTAGAAAAATAAATTCTGTAACACAAAAGGTCGCTCGTTTTTATGGTACTACCCCTAGGTCGTAACTCTTCAATTTCTTTAGTTAAAACATAGACGCATTACTTTTGGATCGACCCTCGTAAGTTCCGTGGATGTATTATCCCATGCGTTTCTTGTTCAAGGAAAGTGGGGAATGTGAAAGTAAATGTCAAATACTTACAAAGTACTGAGGCTCGATAATCCTTTGAAAGCGTATGGGGAAATTTTATTGATACCGTTTTCTCTGAGATCTCTATAAAAACAATGTACATATAAAAATTAATACTTAATAAATATATACATACCATAATAATAAATATATACATAACATAATAATAAATATATGCATAACATAATAATAAATATATACATAACATAATAATAAATATATACATAACATAATCATAAATATATACATAACATAATAATAAATATATACATAACATAATGATAAATATATGCATAACATAATAATAAATATATACATAACATAATAATAAATATATGCATAACATAATAATAAATATATGCATAACATAATAATAAATATATGCATAACATAATAATAAATATATGCATAACATAATAATAAATATTTATTTATTTATTTTTTTTTTTTTACACAGTGATCACCACTTATCAAGGCCGGGAAGCCACTCAGGGATAAGGGTTATTGCAAGTACATCACGTTAGTGAGGAGATTTTATGAAGTGTTTAATTAGGGGGGCGGTTCATTAGGAATTTGTTAACATTAGACTTGAAGACATCCAAGTTGTAGTCCGGAGGGAAGCAGGCAGACGGAACAGAGTTCCACAGGCGTGCAGTTCTAAGAAAGAAGCTTTGCTCATGAAATCCGCGTTTTGATTTAGGCACAGATATAGAGTGGGGGAAATTTTTCACAGTGGATTCAGCTAGACGGGTGTTTTTCGTGAAAGTTTGGCGAGGGGGGACCAGGGATTGGAGTTCAGACGAGCACCTGCCATGAAAATAACGATAAAACAAGGATAGGCTCGCAACGTCTCTTCTGTGGGAGAGGGGTTGCAGGGTAGAGAAAAGGGCATCCCCCACTAAACCACGAAGTCTATTTTGTACTCTGTCAAGGCATGATAGGCTGTTTTTGGCAGCTCCTGCCCAGATATGGCAACAGTATTCCATCCTTGGCCGTACTTGGCTTTTATATAGATAGAGAATTGCATCAGTAGTGAGATATCTTCTGGAGCGGTAGAAGGATCCCACCATCTTTCCTGCGACCTTGGCAACAGACTTGATGTACGTGTTCCATTTCAGATCAGGAGTAAAGGTCAAACCCAGAAGCTTGTCAAAACACGGGGCCTCACCCAGACGAGAGCCATCCATCACAATTGATGCCAGCTGGGGATCAGAGCGTTGATGATGTAAGGATAGGAGTTTGGTTTTAGATGCATTAAAGGTAACTAGCCACATCTTCCCCCACTGAACCACGCGCTCGAGATCAGAGGAGAGAGAATCCGAGAGAACTTCGTCATTTACAGCCTTTGATGTGTTGCCGTAGATGGTCGTGTCATCAGCATAGATGTCAACGAATGATTTAAGTATGTGTTTAGGGAGGTCATTGATGTAGATCAGGAAGAGAGTTGGGCCGAGGATTGACCCCTGAGGGACTCCAGCATTTATATTGCAGGCCTCCGATTTTTGTCCATCTACCACTACTCTTATGAGCCTATCGGAGAGAAATGATTTAATGATTGAGAAAACATTTCCAGTTACACCGTAGCTGGAAATCTTGTGAAGTAGACCCTTATGCCATACTTTGTCAAAGGCCTTTGATATGTCAAGAGCAATTGCCCTAGAAAGGAAGCCTTTGTCAAGAGATTCACTAATCCTGTGGGATATAACCGTCAGCACATCTGCGGTAGATCTTGCAGAGCGGAAACCATATTGTGTGTCACTAAGAAGGTTGTTTCTGCTGAGGTGGTTGACTATTTCTCTATTTAATATTGATTCCAGTAACTTACTCATAACACAGAGAAGACTTATTGGTCTGTATTGAGAGGGAGATGACTTATCACCTGAATTCTTAAATACAGGGAAAACTGATGAGGTCTTCCAGGGGGTCGGAAAGCACTTCTCCTTAAGGCAGCGCTTAAATAGTTTCGTAAGTATGGGAGCAAGTTCTGGTTGAAGCTTTTTTAACACTATAATTGGGATGCCATCAGGGCCAGTTGCTTTACTGGAATCTAGGTTTTTTATTAGCTTGGCGACCTCATGCACGGATATTTGTATATTACCTAGCTTGTTCTGTGTTATAGGAGGAAATATGGGGAGTTGATGGCCTTCGTCGCATAGGGTAGAATTAGCTGCAAAGTTCTTTGTAAATAGTTTGGCCTTGTCTGACGCTGACAAGATAACCTCTGGTTCATTGATAATGGTTGGGATAGAACGCACACTTCTGTTCAGGATCCTATTTGTTATTTGCCAAAACTGGTGGGAACCAAGCCGTTGATCAGCTACCTTGGATTTAACAGACTGGGCATATAGCTCTCTTGTATTTTTTATTACTCTTTTACAGTGGTTGCTGGCAGTCCTGAAAGCAGCTTTAGTCTCAGTGCATCTATTACGTTGGTAGTTATGGAAAAAGTGATTTCTGTGCGCGATAGCAGCAGCACATTCTGGGGAGAACCATGGCTGGCTGTTAGGTTTTTGTTGGAATCTTTTTGATGGTATGAATTGGTCTATGCCTACAATTAACCATTCGGTCAAATCTGATACTATAGAGGACACTTCCTTTTTAAACATGGAGTGCAGAGGTAAATCAGATATGAATGTACGGAAGCTATCCCAGTCAGCCATAGAGTATCGGTATACAGTACGGTGGAGGGGTACGTCTGATGGCTTCTTACATTTTGTTTTTATCTTAACTGATACGACGGAGTGGTCGGAGGATCCTAAAGGAGAATGAACGGTACATGAACATAGCTCAGGGGAAGTTGAAAGAAAAAGGTCTAAGAGGCTTGCATATTGATTGGGTGTATCGGGCACACAGGTGGGTTCGTGAACAATCTGAGTGAGGTCATAAGCAATGGCAAAATCATGACAAAACCTCCCCTCATCATCTGTCTTATTTGAATGGGTCAGCCATTCCACGTTATGGACGTTGAAGTCACCACAGATGTGGATGTTAGCCGAGGGATGTGAAGACAGTATGTGGTCTATTTTCTCAGATATGCTCTTAAAGATAGTAACTCCGCTGTTGTGGGGCCTATAGAGGGCAAATATAAATGCAGTGGTGTTAGCAAGTGCAACCCTGAAGAACATATAGGGTAAATTAGGATCTTCTCTAGAGATATCCCTGCCACATGGGAAGCCATCCTTAATGTAGGCACATATTCCATGCCCATGGCGATCTTGGGAGTCAGATTTAGCTGTTAAATTGGAGTATCCATGCATTATGAACTCATCTAGGGAAGTGGTCGGCCCTATTCCAGTTTCACATAGAAATAATATGTCCGGTTTCGTCTCCTGTAATTGGGTTTCAACCTCTGGAAGGTTGGAACGTAGACCCCTGATATTGGAGAAGGAGACCTGGTAGTAGGGGTCTACGCTGGAAGATGGGGTTCTAGGTTTAATCGAGTTTTTATTCTGGAGATATTTCATGTTGAGGTTTGGGGATTTGTGGAATAGGTCGGCATACTTGGTTAGAGCAGTACAGAGAGGGAAAGTAAGAGAGAAAAAGACAGGAAGATTTTTTTTTTATTTGTAGCACACGAAAAGGTAAAGCCGTAACAATTACCCACTAGTATGGCATCGAGAGGCCCCACCAGAGACTACTGCATGGTCCAGATCCACTCACCAAATGGCAATACAGCAGTCCCAGTACTTTGCGTCTGCTGATAGGACAGCCTCCTTAGTGGTTAATCCAAGGTTCGGGTCCCTGACTATCAGGCGGATAACGTCAGCCCAGACAAAACGTTTACCTCCAGCACCCTTACTAGTGACATGGCAACAAGGACAGACAAAGACAGAAAAATATCCGACATCTCAGACTACTGGTCACCAAGTAGTACCGACCTTTAAGCAGCTTTTTCTTCACCCTTTGTCAGAAACATCACTCATTGAATGAGGACTGAATGACAAAATAGGAGAAGCGAGAGTTACTGGAGCTGCCGATAACACATCCACTGTATTATCTACTCTCCATTTATAAAAAAAAAAAAAAAAAAAAAAAAAAAAAGGGGGAAGGGGAATGGGTACAAGTGACTTATATCTAAGTAGTAAGTCCGGTGCGAACTTAATAATTCATGGCATTTTGGTGATAATCTCCCCTCCCATATTAATGGGTGGAAGTTTGTCGTTATCTATCTAGTTTGAATCATAAATAATATGCATCATAAATATATGCATAACATAATAATAAATATATACATAACAATATAATAATAAATATATACATAAAGACACACATGTAGCATGTTGCATGGTGAGACGGTAGATGCTAATTGAACATTAACAAATAAAAGTCTAAACAATATTTAAAAAATGTAATTGTTTAAGAATGTTAGTAATGCAATATTATTTTAGGAATTAGGTTATGACATAAGTCAACAGACAATGGGCAATTAATCTGAGAAACGGGTAGGAGGAGAGAGAGACATAAAAAGACGGATTGCACATTTAACTAGATTTACATATTTACATTATGCCATTTTTTTTTCATAGAATTCGCTCCAGACAAGACATGAAGTCATTTGATGTAAGTAGCTAACAAGAGCGACAGGAGATCCTTATTAACCCCAGTCTTGAAATGATCACTGATATAGGTAGGAGAAAAACAGTCAACAGAAAGAGAGTCCCACAAGACTGCAGTTCTTGGAAAGAAGCTACTGGAATAGGAATCTGTAAGAAAATGTATTACCAAAATAGCGAATTAATGGAAGTTAATCGATCGATGAGTTAAACGTGCTATAAAAAAAGAAACAAGAAGTATATCAGATAATTCTGAGGGACACAGGCCATAATAGTATTCATAGTTACGAGAGAGAGAGAGAGAGAGAGAGAGAGAGAGAGAGAGAGAGAGAGAGAGAGAAGCTGTAGAAAAAATAACAACACCTCTCACATCTCTTTTATGTTTCAAATCTCGCCAGATAAAAGAGATAAAATATTTGCCTGGAAATATCGTGGTTTCGCGACTTCCGTCTGGAGTCACATCTGACCTTTTAGGTTTCACTTAATTTTTCCTATTCGAACAAGACGCTCGTTATATATCGTATAGCAAATCTGTTTAAACATTATCACTTTACAGTTTTCATCGGTTGCTAAAACAATTTCTCGAAAATAAAAAAAAAAGCTTTAATAAGCATAAGATTGTGTTATTTCTACACTAAGCCTAAACAGAATATTTTAACAACGTTTTGGTGCCTTGGTACTTAGATCATCGGATTCCCGTAAATGTTGGCTAGGACTCGACCGGCACATTGACATAATTTGCCGGAATATGCTGGCTGTTGTGCAAGTTGATCATCCAATAAAAACCCGATAACGAGTGCACATTTAATCACGCACATATTTAATCACGCAGAGATTTAATCACGCAGAGATTTAATCACGTACAGATTTAATCACGCACAGATTTAATCACTCCAATCCATTAAAAGTTGTTATATTTTGTTTCATAGAATGTTTCAGCATATTCCAGGGGGTTTACATCAGCTGTTAGTCGAACCCGGCCCAACATCACGGAAATCCTTACTAACTTATTAAAACAGAATTTAAAATGAGTACAATATATATAATAATTTCCGACTGCAACAAGCAAGTAAAGATGGTTAGATGTTATATTGTCCGAAACTTTGTCACAATAATATCAAATATGGTGGACAGGTCTTGTTTTCTCACTCTTTCAGGCAACACATTAGTTACTATTGAGGATTTTCTTTTTCTTTCGGCAGTCAATCAGAAATTTATGAACTGTTGAAAAGATATACTCTTAATGTTAAGGCAAAATTAATGATTCGCAAACTTCAAATCTGTTTTTGCACGACCACTTATAGAACAATAGCCGCGTCGCGAGAATATCCTTTATTTCTCCTGTGTAGGTCCATATGTTAACTAAGGGTAATGTTTTCTATGAAAGGATTAGCGAGCTTATGAGAGAAATTAGTCGAGGTGTGACAAATGGGTCTTTTACATAGTTGAGAATTATAAGGAACACAGTTCCCCAACAGGAAATTACTACCAATTTAATAGCCCTGTCATGAACATAAAATGCAATGTGGGTTTCTTCTGAATAACAAAACCGTATGTAATTCTATCAACTACTGTATAATAGTTATATTATGAAGAGTTTAACAATAAAACTCTCGTTATGAAAGGACCATTTAGTTACCATCGTAAAATGTAGATACTGTTTTAATGTGTTTTGTTTTAATGTTCTGTATAGTTTAACAAAGGGACAAAAAACGAACCTTGTATTTACTTACGATCTGCCTTCAATAAGTTTCCAGACTTTTTTTGTACAGAAATTTAAAATTGACATAGATTCCTGAAAATTCAGAATGTTATTGCTATGCATCTTATGAGATAACTAACTAATATTTTTATAATTTCAGCTTCAAATGAACAGCCACAGCAGGAATTGGAAGACAACCTACTAAAGCCTGATTTTCACAGTTGGTGGATTTTAAAAATGCAATCTGGACGTGAGGATATATTAGAAGAACGATATGCAATAAAATTCTGTTTTAAACTTAGAATATATGTCACAGAAACGTATGGAAGTCTTCCGACTACTTTTGGACTATCTTGCATGAATCAAGCATCAGCTTTTGAGTGACATAAGTGATTTAAGGAAGGCAGGAAGTCTGTGAGGGATAATGGAAGGTGTGGGAAGAGGTAAGGAAATAAGAACACCAGAGTTGATTCTCCCTCCAAAAGAATTTCATGCATAAAGATCGTCATATGCCTATAGTGACAATATTGCACTGTTTAATGTCAGCGTGGGAACTGTACACACAATTATTTGCGAGGGACCGAATATGCGGAAGATTTGCGTGTAATTTCTCCTAAGGTTGCAATTCATAACTCTCTCCCTGTCGCGGTATTTGACCAAAATGGGCATCAAGACAGTTTCTCACCCCCTATAGTCCAGACCTTGCTAACTGTGACTTTTGGTTATTCCTAACCCTAACCCTAACCCTAACCTAAGCGCCTGTAGTTTTGAGAAAATTGAGGAACTAAAAGCTGTTGGAACAGTAAAACAAGTACATTACAGTCGGAGGAGAATACTTCGAAGAGATTTGAGTTTCATGTGTACTCTCAATAAAAGTACTCACACGAAATAGTCTGGAAACTTATTGAAATGACCTTTTATTGTTTTTATTTTACTTGTACTTTGATTCATATTTTGAATGAGTGGTTTTTCTGACAATATGGTGAAGAATTGATGTTTTCTGTTTTTTTTTGTTTTTAATTTATCCATATAACAATTATTCTGTGTAAGTTTTGACATTTTAGTATTATTTGTAGTTCCAAATGACTCCATATTTTATTTGAATAAAAATGTATGTGATCGCGTGTAAAATATACACTGGAAATATGACAAATCTAGCGATAGTTCACCTTACAAAGACACACTTTTCCTTGATCTAATGTCAATATCATTACGTATATATAACAAACTGTATAAACCAAGGACAATTAGCGCGGTCGTCTTTGCTAAAACTTTGCAGAAAGGTGTGTTCGGTAAAAATGGACTTGAACTGTATTACTTCATAGCTATTTGATTTAAATATATATTAATTAAAACGAAATTAAAGTCGGGAATTTTTAAAACTTTCCTCTCACATGCTAGTTTTAAATGAAGGTTCTAGAAACAAAAAAGGGGAGTCTCCCATCTGTAGTTTTATTTGATGTTACGATTCACAAGCATCCATTTTTCAGAGCCTTCTGTTTTATGTCTTTGAGCACCTAAAGTTCCCCCCTCTTAGTGTTAGTCTTGAGGCGTTCTCATTACTCAGTGTCAAACTCCACTCTTATATTTTTGATTCCCAGCAAGTAACTATATCAAATTGGTGTTGAAATTCCTTTACTAACCCACAGATGAGCTTTTTAACTTTGCAAATCAATCGATATGTACACGACGTGAGTAGTATTTCAACCAATAGCGACGAAAACAGGTGCAGCTATAGACCCAGCCACGCACATCTTCCTAATGAGCCTGGAGTTCTTAATCGGGTATCAACGTGTCTTTGTGATCATCATCCCATGTTCTTGTTTACTTATGACACGAAGTAGCTTCACATTTTGTCTGGAGCGATTTCCCTTAATAATAAATAATTTATATTGGTTGTTTTTTTACAACGTTTCACCTTATATAAAAAGCGACCATTTGGAAAACTTTATGTCCAATTCGGAATGTCGAACTGAATCTTTGTTTAATCTAAAGTGTATATTATTCTTGTTCTATCAGCCATAACAGATATAAGTGGTAATTGCCGTTTTTATACTTAGTTATTATCATCTCTAAATAGAACTGAACTTTCAATTTATTGAAAACTATCACTAAGAACTGGTTGTCACTTAACGGTTTTATCCATAGCAACATATGTCGATGTTGACTAAATCACAATCAAGATCAGGATAGTCGTTCAGAAATTTCCAAATGAAAATTTATTAACACAAAAAATTCTGAAACATGAGAAATTAATTAAGGTCGTGTTAAAATTGTTACAATTATTCATGGAAGTAAATTATAATTAGACGGTTTTCTCAACGTTTAGTGTATGAAACGTTTTGTCTTTTCGTTCTATCTATCTATATATGTATGTATATATGCACATATATGCATATATATATATATATGGTGAGTTATGAAAATATATATCGCAATTAGGCTACACAAATTATTTCGCGCTTAATTCTCGTGAGAATTCGTCAGTTTAGCGAGAATGAAACTTGGAATATTCTGTGTAGCTTAATTACCATATATATTTTCATTACACTTCCTAGCTCTACCTACGTATTGAGCACTGTTGAAGTAAATACTGAAAATTTACGCTTCAAATTATGTATTCGTATATTAATGTATGTGATTAATTGAAGTAGTCATATATATATATATATATATATATATATATATATATATATATACATATATATATATGCGTGTGTGTGTGCGCGTGTGTGTGTGTGTCTGGGTGGGTGGGTGTTGGTGTGGGTGTGTGGAGGCGTCTATGAATATGCATATTGTTTAATGCAGTTAGATGCATATAAAATTGAAAAAGAAAATACTTACAAAGACAGGAGACCTGATAATCCGAGAAATGGTTCATTCGCTATTTCTCTGATATTGTTAGTTGCAAGATTACTGGAAGTAAAAAGAAGATTGATTTTAAAAATGGCAGAACAAGACTTTAAATAACCTTTAACTGGTTGATATACCGTAAAATCAAACAAACACAAATAAAATCATAGATTGATGCAATAAGACGAATTAAAAGTAATCAAAGATAAAATGTAATCGCAGGACGGATATTATGTCGGGGACTCCCCGTATTTCCTCCTTTAACAGACAACACGCAATGCATCATACAAATATCTATGCGTGATGTTGCCAAGCTAATCAAGAACCTTGAGTCCAGTAAAGCAATTGGCCCTGACGGTATACAAATTATAGTGTGGAAAAAAGCTTAAACCTGAACTTGCCCCCATACTTACAAAACTGTTTAAGCGTTGCCTTAACGAAAAGTTCTTCCAAACACCATGGAAAACCTCATCAGTATGACCTGTATTTAAGAACTCAGGTGATAAGTCATCTCCCTCTAGTACAGACCAACAGGTCTCCTATGTGTCATGATTAATTTGCTGGAATCCATATTAACTAAATAAAGAAGTAGTAAACCACCTCAGCAGAAATAACCTTCTTAGTGACATGCAATATGGTTTCCGTTCTGATAGATCTACAGCAGATGTGCTAACGGTTATATCTCATAGGATTAGTGAATCTCTTGACAAATGCTTCCTGTCTAGGGCAATTGCTCTTGACATATCGAAGGCATTCGATAAGGTATGGCACAAATGCCTACTTCGCAAGATTTCCAGCTACGGTATAATTGGAGATATTTTCTCAATTATTAAATCATTTCTCCCTGATAGGCTCATAAGAGTAGTAGTTGATCGGCAGAAATCAGAGGCCCACTGTATTAATGTTGGAGTCCCTCTGGGGTCCATTCTGGGCCTAACTCTCTTCTTGATCTACACTAATGATTTCCCAAAACACATACTTAAATCATTCGTTGACATCTATGCTGATGACACGACGATCTATAGCAACACATCAAAGGCCGTAAATGACAAAGTTCTCTCTAATTCTCTCTCCTCTGATCTTGAACGCGTGGTACAATGGGGAAGAGGTGGCTGGTCACTTTTAATGCATCCAAAACCAAGCTTCTATCTTTACATCATCAACGCTTGGATCCCCATCTGGCATCAATTGAAATGGATGGCTTTCGTCTTGGGGAGGCTCCATGTTTTGACAAGCTTCTGAGTTTGACCTTTACTCCTGATCTGAAATGGAACACGTACATCAAAGTTCTCTCTGATTCTCTCTCCTCTGATCTCGAGCGCGTGGTAAAGTGTGGGAAGAGGTGGCTGGTTACATTTAATGCATTTAAAACCAAGATTCTATCTTTACATCATCAACGCTCTGATCCCCATCTGAAATGGATGGCTCTCGTCTTGGGGAGGCTCCATGTTTTGACAAGCTTCTGGGTTTGACCTTTACTCCTGATCTGAAATGGAACACGTACATCAGGTCTGTTGCCAAGGTCGCTGGAAAAATGGTTGAATCCTTTTACCGCTCCAGAAGATATCTCACTGCTGATACAATTCTCTATATAAAAGCCAAGTACGTCCAAGGATTTAGTACTGCTTCCACATCTGCTAAAAACAGCCTATCCTGCCTTGACAGAGTATAAAATAGACTTCATGTCTTAGTGGGGTATGTCCTTTTCTCTTCCCTGCAACCTCTCTCCCACAGAAGAGACGTTGCGAGCCTATCTTTGTTTCATCGTTATTTCCATGATAGGTGCTCGTCTGAGCTCCAATCGCTGCTCCTCACTCGCCAATCTTTCAAGATAAACACCCGTCTAGCTGAAACCACTGTCAATAATTGTCCCCACTCGTGCATAAATCAAAACGTAGATTCCATGAACAAAGTTTCTTTCTTAGTAGTGCATGCCTGTGGAACTCTCTTACAACCTAACTACAAATTGGATGTCTTCAAGTCAAACATAAACAAATTCCTGATAAAACGCCTCCTTAAGTAAGACACTTTATCCAATCTCCATTACTAACGATTACCGCGATACTATCCCATTGATTACTGTACACACAATAACCTTTATTCCCGAGTGGCTTCCGAGCCTTGATAAGTTGTATCTACCATGTAAAAAAAAGTGCTGTGATGGAAGTACAGTTGTATAAATTTTCTCATACTTTTCTTCAAGCTGGGGATGGGATATCCTAGCCAATGCCAAACAAGCACCCGCTGTCTCATACATTCTAATAGATAAAATCTTTTCAGAGTTCTACCCATGTCTTTAATTTTAATTGTCTGAAACTTTCTTATAATTAGTTCTCCGGGTGCATTTGCCAGTTGGTTCTGTAATTACTGAAATGATAGAGATCTTAAAATTTCACGTTCTCTTCATGTCGTACATACGATATTAGTATTTCGTTACCTTTTCCTCTCAGACCTATGTAACAAAGCATCATTGAGAACACTAACTCCTACAGGGTGGAACGATAAAATTACCGCTCTAGAGAATACGACATGATTCCATCTTTGTTGCAGACCATCTATTAGTAAGCCATGTATAAAAATCCCTAAAGCGATGGAGGCCTTCAATCATGTCTGTAACTGACACAATGTTAAACAAACGAAATCGGAGACGTGCTGCTGTACAACTCATATTCCCTAAAAATGCACATCGGGACGATTCAAAGCTTGAGCATACAGCTCAGTGGATCGGATCACTCTTTGGAGGTGGTGGAGTGGAAGCTCAAGCCCTTATGTCACCGTCAGGAAGACCCGGATCAAAGAGTTCCTCGAAAAGGTCTATTCAATTATTGATGAAACTATTCAACGGCCTATTCGGCATATTTGATATGTAAGCGTCTCACACACAACTGTGAAATGCATGTTGGAAGAAGGACTTGAAGTGTAGGTCATACAGGCGTTAGACAAGCCAGATCTTGACTGAGAAGGCAAAGAAATCTCAGGCTAATCAGATTCGTCAGGTGGATGAAAAAACTTAATCATCCCCAAAAGGCAAACAAGCTCTGTTTTTGTTTTGCCAGAATGAAGTACACAAGAACTAGCACCATTGCAATATATAACAGGAACGTGCCTAGGGTGAGGAAAACAATGTTTCCGGCCTCTGTTATGCTCTTTTGTGTGGTTCCAAGTGAGGGCCACATCATGCCAACTCACATCTTCGAGGGCTTGAAAGTCAACACCAAATGTACCTGGATGTGCTGGAGATTGTGGTGATCCATCGGTGCAATAAAGTGACCGTAGGCAGACCCTGGGTTTGGCAGCAGGACTCAACGCAGGCCCACAAATCCATGGAGGCACAGGCTTGGCTTCAGAAGGAGTACTACGGCTTTGTACCCTTCTCTCACTGGACCCCTCTTCTCCTGACCTGAACCCGTTGGACTAATCCGTTTGCTCATACATCGAGACCATCACCAACATGGCCTCCCACAACATCAAATCTAGTCTGACCGCCGTATTTGATTTTTTTCAATAAAAGTTTTTAAGCTGTGATGTTGTTTTCTTTAGGGCGACAACTTTATCATTCCACTCCGTACTAAAATTGCTATTTTCTCCTTTAGCCTCATATGTTTTCTAGTTACGTGGTTATAGGAATTGCATGTACTTTAAATAACTCAACGAAACGGCCCCAGAGCACTTTGATGATCTGCTCATGAGTGGATCCAATCCTAATTTTGTGTGATTAACTCCAATATAATGATTGTTAAAAAGTCTCCTGCATCTTGGAGTCAAATATAATTATACTCATATATAAAAGACACTTTGTCTGCACACGTGTGAGTTCGTTCCTTATAGACTCCGAAACGGCTGGGCTTTTAGTCTTTGAAATTTTACACAAATGTACTTTATGTGTCTCGAAGTGTTTCTTGATCGGGTTTGTATCGGAATGCCTCCAATAAGTATCGAAAATCGATAATCGAAAAAATTTATTTTAAGAAATAAAAGTCCGATTTTTACCAAAACATCACAAGAAATTTTATCACCGCAGAGGAAGAAGGAGCTGACGATTAAAATCAACAGTAGTTTTTTTAATGATACTTTTGAAATGAATGTTTCTGTTTAGAGAACTACTGAATGATAATACTCGACTTTTATATTTTAAACTTTTATTAATGCTAGTATTTACTGTCTATTTTAAATCAACAGTTGACTCTATACAGTTTAAGTAAGACTACAATGTTTTGTGAACTAAGTCACTAGCGGGAGGCATGTGATGCTTTCTGGCCGTGCCCCTGGATGGGTCCCCGACTTTGGAAGGCAATCAATCGGTTTTATTTCCAAATGGGAGATTTTACCGATTTCGATGACAATAAAAGTATTGGAAATGACGAGCACTCGTTCATCTTCATTCACTTCCGGGCAATGTGGAGTCTTCCTGCTAGTTAAATAATAAGATCGAAGAAAGAAATTATCCAAATTCTTTACAATATTAAGCGTCGTATCCAGACCAGCATAATCGGACGGTAATAAAATGAAAACTGTAGGATATTATGACTGAAACTTAATGGACAAGACAGGTGTTTAACAGAACGATTGCATCAAGTAGTGTTTGATTGCAAAAAGGATTCGGTATTTGTAGAGGAATCAAGTAAGATATTTTCGTTTTGCAATTATTTAACTATTTTTAGGATTTCAAGAAAATGCCGGCATATTGACCTGCTCAGAAATGTTATTCAGTCTATAGACCTGGTAATTAATCGGATGGATTTTTAAATGTTACTAAAATATCACAGCTTAACAAGGTCTAAAGCACTATTTCCCTAATAAAGTTTCAACTGTAAATGCTGCCTGACATATATTAACGAATAGATGATCCTATTTAAAACAGATATGATGACCACAAGATTTGCTTAGAACAATATTTTATATAAATTAGATTCAGCTGAGAAATAAACTTAATCGTTTTACCAAATAAAATTATAAAAACGGATACACCTTTTGTTTAACTTTAGCCGGTATTAAACAATAAACAATCATATTCTGTAAAGCAACCCAAAACAAAAAAAATGTAATTAAACGTTAAATAAACTAATTTTAATTATTGTTATTTGCTTAGGAAGAAGTATACTTCGATATTTTTTCCGGAACATTCATTGCTATTTTTCGCAGCACATTACGTTCGACAATCTATAAATATCGTCGATTTCTCTCCAAAATGTACATTGGTTTCTCATTAGATTTTTCGATGAATTATCACCGGATTCATTACTGGTTTCTTATCGGAACTTTCTTACTTTCCTTCCGAGTCTTTAGTCGATGTTTTTCTTTTTTTTTTTTTTTTTTTTTTTTTTTTACATCTTTTGTGGATTTCTTTCCGGAATTTTTCCTTGGTTTCGTAGCGGAACCTACGTTTGTATTTTCATCCGGAATTTTCTGCTGGTTTTTCATTTGTTTCCTCTCAAACGTTTTATTAATTTCTTTTAATCGCACGTTGTTATTCATCGGTCGGTATGTCTGTCCGTAACAGTTTTGTGCTTGGCCTTTTTGGTTAAGATCAAAGGTCTGTTGTTAATAGATGCTGTTCTTAGCTTTTCAAGCTTTTCTTGGCCTTTTGACCAAGATCAAATTGGTCTTCTGGCTAAGATCAAAGTGTAGTATCTGTTCTGATACCTACATCGTGCGAGGCAGTGCTGTTCTGGCGACACATTCTCGTGCCCGGAACACCTGACAAACTTTTTGGGTCGCGTTCTGTCCGCACCCACACTTTGTCTGTCTTTCTCTGCTCTCCCCCCTCCCCCACGGGGGGGGATCCGAGCTGATAATTTACGACCTTCCCGCGAGGGAGGGTCGGAAACACCTTCTCTCTTCCCTCCACTAACTTCCCACTCCCTCTCTCAGTTCTATCTCCCCTCTTGCCGCCTTTTGGCGCCACCTCTTTTTGGCGCCAAAGTCGGCTCCCCACTTTGGACGCTGATTCCACGTCACTTTTTTCAGTGAATTTTTTAAAAGAGGGACCCAAAACGGACACCCCCAGCCCGGGGGCCACCAATATGGATACCCTCAGCCAGGGGCCCACCAATATGGATACCCCCAGCCAGGGGGCTACTGCTCCCAAAGAGGACGAATCCCCAACAGGAGAAAAAACAACTGCTGATGGGGCGTACCGCCCGGTTATGACACCATTGGACGCTCCCCAGAAGGGGTAAAATTTAACAACAGCTCCCCCCGAGGGCGACTCCCCCAAAGGGGAGCAAAACAAAAATCGGTCGTAGCATCTCACTCCAACCACAAAAAGGAGGAGGTGCCAGACCAAAAGGACAATAAAGGGGACAGCGCTCCCCAGGAGGGCTGCTCTCCCAAAAGGGGAGCAGATCAAGAAAATGCGGAGCATACCGCCTGGACCTCACAAACGAGGAAGGGGCAGATGGCCTCAAAGTAAACAAAAAAGATCATGCTCCCCAAGAGGCCGACTCCCCAAAACGGGAAGCTGCTCCCGAAAAAGACACTAAAAAGGGAGCCGCCGCCCAAAAATGTGACACTCCCACAAAAGGACTGACCAAGACATCTGGGGAGGCAGGAAGTGTCGCCAATAAACAGGCAGGGGCGACCTCCATAAAAGACCAAAAACGGTCTAACCCCACTAAAGACCCCATACCAACACCAACAAGAGGGTCTGCGTGGGGGAAGACCGTAGAAAAACAACTGTCCCCTCAAGAGTATAGAGACCTGTACCTGACAAAGTACAGACAATACATAGAGGGGGCAGATATAAAACCCATACCAGGTGCCTGGGAGGCGATTGAGGGCAGAGTCCTGTCCTTTGCCATTTCCGATATACCGGAAAACCGCCTCCTAAGGATGAAGAAGGAAGACATGGCGGGGCTCCTCCACAAACTTAACATCCCAGTACTATACCTGTACCAGAGGAGCTTCGCTGTGTGGGACATCCCTCTACCCACCAAGGATGATGCGGAGAGACTCTCCCTCCAAGAAATAATGCATGGGAGAGTCAAACTAATACCTGAATACCAGGGCAAGAGAAGGACTCGGGTGCAGGTATTTAATGTGTCAACCCAAATACCTGCGGAAGTATTAGGATGTCTCTTCAGCCAGTACGGTGAGGTAGAACAGGTGACCCCAGTACGGTCAAAAACTGGGACTCACCTGGGCTGCTACACAATAGCAATGAGGCTGAAGAGGGAGGGTGTTCGAGCAATACCACCGCTGCTGACATACAAAGACGCCAGCATAACGGTAGTGGTGGAGGGCCGTCGTCCACACTGTTGGTTCTGCCAAAAGCAGGGCCACATGGCTAGGAGTTGCCCCCAAAGGGTAACCCCTAATCAAACAACCCAAAAGGCGGTCACAACCCCTGAGACAACGCCCGAACCAAAACAGGCGGCAACAACCCCTGCAACTGCAGCACCAACCCCAGCTCCAAGGAAAACCCAAACCACCCAGGAGGCCAAGGGGGAAGAATGGAGCATGGTAGTGAGACAAAAGCGGAAACACATAATCCCTTCTGCCACCGTCCCACCACCAGTCCAAAAATCGAGGCAGGAGCCTCTGCAAATGCAGCAACAGCAACAGCAACAGCCACCGCAGCCAATGCCGCAGAAATAACTGCAGCAACAACTACTGCAGCAGCAAAATCAGCAAGTGCAGCAGAAGCAGCAGCAGCAACGACACCAGCGAGAGCAGCAACAACAAAAACAGCTGCAGCAGCAAATAGAGGAGCAGACACAACCAACGGTCCCCACACCAATCGAGACGGGGATCAAGCGGAGAAAAGACAGCTCCTCTGAGGATGAATTCGCAAGTGAGAGGGAAAGAATGAAAAAGAAAAACAAAAGAAGAAAAGAGGAAGAAAAGGTGGCCCCCACTCCCTGTGAACATACACCACCCCTAACAACAAAATCCACTTCCACCACCAAACCACACACTGCACCAACACCAGAAACCCGAACCAAAACCAGACACCGCACCAACACCAGACACCGCACCAACACCAGACACCGCACCAACACCAACACCAGACACCGCACCAACACCAAACAACGCACCAACACCAGACACCACACCAACACCAACACCAACACCAGGCACCACACAAACACCCGTCCCCACACCAAGGCAAACTGAGCCACTACCCCAAAAATAAAAGGAAAAGAATGAACCGAGGGAGGGGAGAGACTCCTCTGCCTCTTGCAGACCAACCAGACTAAAGGTCCTTGCCCCTGAGGAACTATGTAATGTAGACCCTCTATCTGTGGCCACAGACATTTCCCATCGGCAGAGGAAAGACTTAAAACCTCTGCTCGATTACAAACAGATAGAGAGGAAAGATGTAAATATCCCCTCAAATTTCCCGGACGCCCCACTCCTAATAACTTTTTTCAGAACTCCAGAGGCCTGAAAGACCAACTTGTGGACAAGGCTGCAGGCCGCTGAAGGGGCGTTTCCGGGAATTGAACTGGTGAAAAAAAATGACCCTTCTCTTGATGAACTGTCAAAACAATGCAAGGGAAGGGTCCCCGTGTTGGTCCATCCGTCACTCTACAGGGCCATAAAATTAATTTATCCTTTGGACGTCGGCGGCATTGCGAGAGAAGGTCAGGATATGAAAAACCTGACCACCTTGAGCATGGCACATAACGTCGGCGTCCTCTCCCCAGCTGACTTCGGAGCTGAGTGTGACACACCCCAAGGTAGGTACCATGGCTTTGAATTTGGCTAGTTTGAATGCGAGGGGCTTGAGATCACCGGGCCGGGCGGCTCGCCTCCGGCACGACCTCTTGTCCCTGGGAGTGGATGTGGCTGCGATTCAGGAGACGCATTTCGTTTCCTCTGTGGACTGTCAGGTGCTGCCCAGAGATTTTGAGGTTTTCTCAGCATATGGCAGCCCGCAGGGGAAGGGAGTTTCCGTGCTGGTTAAACGTACCCTGTCGGCGACGGTCGACGTTGTCTATAGAGATGCGGTGGGCAGGCTGGTTGTGGCCGATGTTGCCGTAAAAGATTCTGTGTTTCGGGTTATCGCGGTTCATGCGCCCAGCACCGCTCGTGAGAGGGTCTCATTCTTCAGTCAGCTTGACGCATTTGTAGATTGTCGGAAGCGGGTAGTGCTAATAGGAGATTGGAACGCCATCTTAGACCCCGAGATAGATAAGGTAGGAGGCGATGCTAGAGGATCGGAGAAGTGCGAGTCCAGCCTGGCTGATCTGATGGCTAGATGCGGTCTGGTCGACAGGTTTCGGTTCGAGCATCCGGGGCGGGAGATGTGGACGTGGACCAATAGCGTTTCCTCCTATCCAAATACCTATTTGGACAGGATGTTAGTTAGGAGAGGCGAAGTAGACTTCTTATCTTGTCCAACGTTCACTTGGCTAGGCCAGACGGACCATAAATTAGTTATGGCCCGGCTGAAGCTAGGAAATAGGCTTAAGTTAGCGGGGTACTGGAAGTTAAACACTTCCCTTCTGGAGATACAAGACTTCCAAGATCAGTTAAGAGAATTGATTAAAAAGCCACTCGTGGGGGCGGTTACCGGGAGTAAGTGGTGGTTAGGTCTCAAAGCGAAGATCAGAAGCTTCTCCGTCAAGTATGCCCAGCGCCTCGCACTAGATAAGGCCAAGACGAAGAAGCAGCTAGAGCAGAAACTAGCCCAGGCTACGGGGGAGGGTGATAGGGTTAGTCAGGAACTAGCTAAGCAGGACCTTCTACGCGAGACTAGTGAGCGTTACGAAGGCCAAGTAGTTAGAGCTAGGCTTAGAAAGATAGGCAACGAAGCAGTCAATTCTGATGCAGACGTGCGCCGTGAGGTTTCTAGGCGTGGCTCGGACAAATATATTGCGAAAGTCAAACATCCGGATGGACGCATCCTGGAATCGACTCGGGAGATCTGCGAGGGGTTTCGAGAACATTTCGAGAAGCGTTTTACGCAGCACCCCGATCTTCCGGTCTTTGAGTTTAGCGACTATTTGGCCGACTCTCCCCGCCTCGAGGCGGCTAGAGCGGCTGGTTGCGAAGGCCGGGTGACGGAGCGGGAGGTCTTTACTGCGCTGAAGCAGGTCAGCTGTGACAGATCGCCAGAACTTGATGGTCTGCCATATGAACTGTACTTGAGGCTGTCGCCCATGTTTCTGCCTCTTCTGACGGATATGTTCAACCATTGGTTTGCTCAGGGATCCATCCCAGGGCAGGTGACCAAGGGAGTGATCACATTGCTGAAGAAAGGTGACGGGCATGGAGGGGAAGAGTTAGACGACTACAGGCCTATAACTCTGCTAAACAGTTGAAGATTTTGGCCAAGGTCCTGTCGAATCGGCTGCAGGTTGTTATCGACGAGTTGGTTGAACCGGAACAGAACTACGCTGTGAAGGGGAGATCGATGCAGAACAACTTGCACCTGATCCGCACGATCCTAGAGGGGGGAATAGATGACGACACGGAAGCTGCGCTGATAAACTTAGATCAGTCCAAAGCTTTCGATAGGGTCGACCATCGTTTCCTGGCATCTGTCTTAGAGGCCGCTGGTTTTAAACCGGACTTTTGCAAGTGGATCTCCATAATGTATCGACAGCCCATGGCTGTCGTGCAAGTCAACGGAAAGCGCTCGAAACCCTTTGTTATCTCTCGGTCGGTTCGTCAGGGTTGTCCGCTGTCGCCCCTGCTTTATGTCCTGGCTTTGGAGCCTCTTCTCCGCAAGCTGAGACATGGGGAGGCAAATTCGGCCCTGCGCGGAATGGCTCTGCCTGGCGGCTCAGCTGCCAAGGTATCCGCGTTCGCCGATGATGTCACGATCTTCGTGTCGGGCTTCAGAGACATTGAGGTCGTGTCGGAGGCACTCACACAGTACGAAAAAATCACGGGGGCCAAGATAAACCGCAACAAGTCGGTAGGACTGCGGTTGGGCGCATGGAGTGGCAACGCAAACCTCCCTGCGCCCTTCAGCTGGACAGATGGCCCGGTCCAGATCCTCGGCGTGTGGTTCGGACCGGGTCTCCAGCTTGACAAGAATTGGTTGGAGGTACGGTCAAAGGTGGAGGCTGCAGTCAATTCGTGGCTTCCTAGGAAACTTTCCGTAAAGGGTAGAGCTGAGGCGTGCGCCACTTACGTCTTTCCTCTCATCCTTTACCGACTGGCCGTACTTCCCCTGCCTGCACAACACCTAAAAGCTCTTGTCGAACTCTTGTACTCGCTCCTTTGGGACAGAGGAAGACACTGGGTGAGCAGACAGGTCTGTATTCAACGTCCGTGTGAGGGAGGCTTGGGAATGCCGGACTTGAAGTGTCATCGAGATGCTGAGAGGCTGGCCTTCCTGAGCCACTATATGCAGGATGACAAACCGTGGCACCCCGTGGTTACTGCCGCCTTCCCCGACCTCGTTCTCGACCCTTCCATCGAGAGCCGTCGCAGGCCGCGGGGAGAATCTGCCTACATGAAAGAGTGCCGAGCCGCGCTAAAACGACTACCAAGGTCCAGTGACCTTGTGACTGCTACCCGTAGGGAACTCCACAGGGATCTAGTGAAGGGGGCCGCTGACGACCCGTTATGCGCGTGTTTGGGGTGGCAGCAGAGTGAGATCCGCTCCGCGTGGATCTGGGCGCCAGGTTCGAGTCATCTGAACAATTCGGAGTTCTCTCTGACCTGGCGATTGGCCCGAAATGCACTTCCACTCAACAACATACAATGCAGTTCCGGGTTTTTGGAGTCGCCTGATTGTCCCCGTTGTGGGACAACGACCGTAGAAACTACGGATCATGCTTTCTTCGATTGCCGCGAACTCCGCCGCTACTGGTCGTATGTCAGCGGAGTGACGGCTCGCATCGATCCTGAGCATCCTCGCCCAATTACTGTATCCAATGTTGTGGACAACATCAGGCCGCCGTGGGACCCAGAAAGACAAATGGTCTACGTTACGATCCTGGCCGTGGCGAGAATGGTGATTTGGACGTCGCGTCTGCAAGGTTGCCGGGGGGTGTTGTCTTTTTCTGATTAAGATCTGATCGCTTTCTTTAAACACCAACTACGGGTGAAGATCAGATGTGATAGAAGAAGGCTGCATCGCGCGGCATTTGACAGAAGATGGATACATGTGGCAAGTCTGTGTGTACGAAGAGGAGCCAAATTTGAATACGTGTTCCCCGCCTAGGTGTGGAACGCGCAGTTCTGTAAAATAAAATTAAACAAGTAGCCTCTCAGCTAGCTGAGTGTGTGTTCCATCCCTCCCCGATTAGGAAGCCTCCAAGATCCCCATCCCCTCTTACCTGCTATTTTTGTTTTCACCCCTTCCTCTAAATTTTACCCATCTTGGAGAAAAAGAAATACAAACTAACCTCCATCCCTTACCCACAAAAATTTTCTTTTCTCCATTCACCCCCATCTAGAGGGCATCCCCACCTAGAGACTGACCCGCAGAAGCGAGGTTCCTTTTACAAACCTAGTGGAACGGGCAGTCTATTAACTAAACGGGGTTAGGAGGGTCCTACTAATCACCTTTTTGTTTTTTCTTCCCCCGCCCTCGACAAAAATGAATTATTGTACCATTTTATTGTTATCTTTTTTGTTTTTACACGTCAATAAAAAATGTTTTAAAAATTGGGAGTTACTTGGACGTCCCCCAATATGAAAGGGTGAATGCGGTATTATGGTGAAAGAAGATACTAGCTGGGAGAAACTTTTGACTTTGTTTAGTTCTGGAGTGACAAGGATGACCAACGCCCCCCCCCAAATCCCCCCTTTTGAGTTGGCCATGTGCCTGTTTTTTTTTTCATCGTTGATTTTGACTGTATTTTTTAACATGAATAAAAGATTCAATATCTCAAAGTGTAGTATCTGTTCCGGCAGATACTGCAAGCTACGAATAGCTATGACTAGCTATGACTAGCAAAGACCAGATGTGGGGGCAACCCCACATGCCTGACCTTTAACCAGCTCCCATTTCCCACCTCTCGGGAGCTGGTCCCCTTTTTCCCTTCCCCCTCCCTTCACTCCTCACATTAAAAATTGGCCTTGTGCCTAATTTGCTCGGTTGGGGAGCAAATAAATACTATCTGTTCCGGCAGATACTGCAAGCAAAGACCATATGTGGGGTTACCCCCACATATCAGACCTTGGTCAATGTAGGGGCACCCCTTCATACCAATTGTAACTATCCAACTCCCCTACTCCCCGGGGAGTTGGTCCCTATTTCCCCTTCACTCCTCACTTTAAAAATCGGCCTTGTGCCTAATTTGCTCAGTGGGGGAGCAAATAAATACTTCAAAGTGTAGTATCTGTTCCGGCAGACACTGCAAGCAAAGACCATATGTGGGGGAAATCCCACATATAAAACCTAGGTAAATGTAGCGACAACCCATCATACCAATTGTCACTATCCAGCTCCCCTACTCACCGGAAGTTGGTCCCCATTTCCCCTTCACTCCTCACATTAAAAATTGGCTTTGTGCCTAATTTGCTCGATGGGGTAGCAAATAAACACAATTTTTCTTGGCCTTTTGGCCAAGATCAATGTGTAGTATCTGTTCTTACTATATGCTGTACTTATTGTTATATAAAGTGGGGGATCACTTTTCTGTATTAATTTAATGTAAAATGATATCCTACTTTACAACCAGTCAGTCTCAAAGCCATTCAAGTCATTCTCCAGATCATCCAAGTGTTTGAATGATTCCAGTTATTTTTTAAGCATTCAAGTAATTCTTAAGGTCATTCAATTCATCCTCAACTTCATTAAAGTCATCTTAAGTCATTTATTTTCTTATTTATTTAAGTCATTTCAGCTATTTTTCGGTCATTTTAGTTTATCTTTAAGAATTTCATATCAATCCTACATTCACGCATTCATTCATTACACGAGAGCACGCGACTAATTACTATCGGCCTTGTTCTCTTTACAATCACCAGTTAAAGTAACTGACAACATTTTATTTTGATTAAGTAAGAAAGATAAAAACAGATAGAAAACGAACACATAACATTCATTATATCCAGCGAGTCGCGAAATACGACCGTCGCGTCTAAACTTTTATTTCTTGACAAATCACGACCAAGCCGTGTCTCCTGGCGTTCGGCGGAAGTAAAGTTATTTCATGCTGCCTAGGCGGTTCTTTCCGATGAATGCTGTCATAACTGCCAAGACAATTTTTCAATGGCCAGATTGCTCTTCCTTTAGGGACGACGGCTTCATTTTCTGACCTTGTGCTACATCTTTCTGCAGTTAATACCGACTACTTGTATCAACTTTTCTTCAGATGATTATAATTACGTATTTGGGTTCTTTGTACGACTGTTTTCCAGAGTTGAAACCACCGACATCCTTCAAGTGTATCTTGTTGAACACGGGAATCTACACGGAATTTCGAACGGAACATTTTATTAAATTCACGTGGATAGCATGATTTCGTTCCGTCAGCCATGACTGGGCAGATGCCCTAAATAATTCCCAGTTGTATGTTCGGTCACCCACACTGAGGATTGAACCTTTAACCTTAAGAAACAGGGCACCTTTACAACTTATTTTTTCTATAACCACTGCGCCACTCGCGGACAATTTTAGTACAAATTCTTAAATTCGACAGAAAGATTCTTGAGTTTGACAATATACACCTAAAGAAGGTCGGAGATTACATCGTCCAGAACGTTGTAAAAATTACACTAAGACGAGAAGAGTGGCCCAAAGAATGCAAATTATACAAATAAGCAATCGTCATCAAAAAAATTCAGAAACTAAAAAACATGTGTTTTATATTATTTCTATTTAGTGTGATTTTAATTTCTTTTCTTTTTCATGTAGCCTTAGTCTGACAAAAGAAACGATAGTTTTTATCTAGTCTATCATTGTGTTTATGGCTGGTACCAGACTGATTTTTAATCTATAATCACGCCCGAGTCTAAAATATTCACAGGAAAAACTAGTTTAATTATCTTATTGTAAATATTTTTCTTTCTGCCTTGGTGTAACTAAAACTAATCATAGATTCCGTGATCAGAGTTTCTTTTCAAGAACTTGCTGTTTGTGGAAAATTTACAAGCTTTTCCAAGTACAATACCTTCTATTTTTTTTATTCTGCCCGAATGGAACAGAGCGATTGCAAATTGCATTGTAATGATGGCTGAACTTGTGCATTCAGGAGATGAAAGTATCATCTCTCTGTCGCAGATATTGACGCTGGAAGACTCTAAAAAAGCAACCCCTGTTATGGACGTGCGTTCGAAACAGAGATACGTAATTGAATTAATGGAAAAGGTGCATTAAGAATGTGGTGACTATGTAGAAAAATAAGAGGTCGCTCCGAGAAATGGTACCACTTCTGTTTTTATAGTTGCTTAATTTTTTGAGTTAAAAACGAGGCTTTATATTTGGAACGACCTTCATACAACAGAGCTATTACCAACTTAGTATAATATGGTTGTTTTCAAGTCTAATATAAATAAATTCTTTTATAAATGACTAGCATTTCAGCCCGGCGTTACCCGGGCGTTTGGAGGTGTATGTTGAACAAAAAAAAGCGGTCAATTTTTTTTTTAACTTTGACCCCTATTATGACCCCTTTACATTTATTATTTTGGCTCAAATCAAGTTATTAAGTTAGATCCATGTCTTAGGAATCTATATTCAAAATTTTAAGTGTTTAGACCCAAATTTGTCGGAGGAGTTTGGTAGAGTTCTCAAAGGTCAAATCGTATAACTTTGACCCCTTAATCGCCAAATTTCTGTCCGAAAACCAATCACATTGATTTTCCCAAATCTCAGTACCCTGTATATCAAATTTTGAATCTGTAGACTTAAAATTGAGAGAGTTATTGCGTAGGGAAATGTACACACACAGGCACGTTCACTTTTATATATAGATTACATTTTACACGTGCTCAACCTTCATTACCTTACGTTGTGTCATACTACTATTGATGGATTCATTAACGATTTATTACTCATTAGGTTTCTGTACACATAATCGGGTTGATACATCCAAACTAATACTTAAGTTTATTTGTAACAAATATGGTTTCGTGAACATCCTGTATGAGCCGATTGGAAACAGTACCAGACTTGTGAGGCCATTGTTTAATCCCGATCTGTAAACCTGTGTTAATATTGTTGGACTTTGCGCCGGCAACATTTACGGAAATCCGCATCGAAAAGTGCACATATAATCCTTTTGTACATAGTGTAGTTCTTCTGGCGAGTTTCACAGAATGACAACAGATGTATGAAGAATCTTATGATATAATCTTTAATTTTCGGTAATGATTTGTTACTGTATCGTAGTGAACAAGAACGATGCCTTTTTTCTTGAACCCAAATTGCCAATCAACTGACAATATCAAAGTAGGTTCTTATTATATAACGATTAGTGATTCTCCGCAAACGACAACACTGTGACTTCACTGCTAATCTAAACATGACTCCGTTATGTATTATTCGACGACGAGTCTTTCCTTCTGTCAGTGTAACATTAAAAAGCGTGTCCCCTTTTTCATGTAAGTAAAAATAAAGAGAATTAGTAAATGAAAATAAAATTAGTGAAAACGGGAATCGAACCCTGGAGATAAGTTTTAAATAACAATAGATTATAAATGGAATGTTCAGTAAATTGTTGATTCTGTTAAAATATTTAATCAATACAAATTGGCTGGAAACTATTCATTGTTAGCAAGAATGTGGATAATAAAATATGGGTTATATGAATTAGATAAGCAGGTTGAACTCCTTTGTGAAAACAACAAAGAAAAATGGGAAATCAGAATGTTTCGACACGTGCAGGCTGCGCATGTTGATGGCACGTGAATTGTGATCACGTTGGAATCGAATCTTCTCCAAAATGTACTTATATTTCCCTCTCTTTATATATACTTGTTAATGTCCACATCTCTTCTCTAACAATGTTAATATCTCTCATCTCTTCTTACAACATGAACATCTCTTACTCAACACTAATCTCTCGTAAGACTCTCACAAAGAACAATACAAAACATACGTCATCATTTAATAAGATAGTACATAACACCAACACCTTGTCACACATGACACCCCCCCCAAAAAAATTTAGAAACATAATAATTATTAACATCGCCATTTTAGCCGTCGCCCATTGTATTCTCCGCCTCCCAACCATTGAAGCCGTATTAATCCGTATGAAAAACACGACCATCAATCAGGCTCAATATGAGGAGGAAGGAGCCCTTAAGTGCTTTTAATGATTTTTAACGATCTTAATCAACTTTTTAATGAATTTGTCAAACGCAATTTTTTTAATTCATCATTCGCCTGAAAACGACTCATGGAAGTCGAAAACGTTCGCGACTACGGCAAATTCCTTTTTACACTCAGAAAGAATGCTCGAACATTGGCCTTCTTTTAATAATTACATCAGTAACATTTTTGAAAGGGTTTATTCTCGATAATTATTTTATTTTTGACAATCAAGCATATTTGTTTTTTCCCTGACGCCAATAAACAGTCATTTCATTATGCAAATCAATCATGTTATGTTGTTTTTCTCCGGCCAGGTGCGTGTACATAAGTGCATTTACTCTTAAATTAACCTTAAATTACACGCGGTTATTTATTTCTTTATAAATAGTCAGTTTAATCCATTTTAAAATAATAAGGTTCAACACGTGTCTCATTAGCGTAAACAAACCTTGAAATAATTCATTTATTTAGATATTTAACAAAATAGTAAAGAAAAAGTTACTTACAGAGCTTTTAATCGCCAGAGGGCCGCAAAACAATCCGCTGGAAGCGTAGTTAAAGAATTATTGCTAATATCACTGAAAAACAGACAAAAAATACAAAAAAATATTATAGTGATATATATATATATATATATATATATATATATATATATATATATATATATATAATCGAACACATTATCATTGAAAATTTATAATCAATTTTCACAAAAAACATTATAAACCTGTAAAAAAGATATACACGATTTTAATTATCCGACAAGGAGTACAAATAAACAAGAAATACTTGTTTCCACGGAGTTCTGAAAAATAAAATTCTTCTTATCAAAAGAATAAGGTTTGCAAAATATACACTAAATTTTGCACGTTAATGCATTGAAAACAATACAAATATGAACTGAACTATACTTGCATCCAAAAGTTATTAAACAGCAACATATTATAAGGATTCAAAATGATTAAAAAAGCAGGAAACGGGAAAAAGGAGAATAAGATACGGTTAACATCCTATACATAAGAAGTCCAACGTTCACAAATTCTTAATGAACCGCCCTCTTAAGTAAACACTTCATTAAATCTCCACACTAACGTACTGTATTTGCAATAACCCTTATCCCTGAGTTGCTTCCGGGCCTTGATAAGTGGTGACCACCGTGTAAAAAAAAAAGAGGTAAAATCCAGAACAGGAAAAATCCCAAATGAGTCCATTGATAATCCATTGATAATCCATAAAGAACAGGAAAACAGAATTATAGATGTCGAACCTTAATTAAAGGTTCAAGAAAAACTATCAGACTATAGAGAAGTGAAGTTGAATAAAGCTTTTGTAATGGAGAAATGATTAAAGACGTTTAGGAGGCAAGATACACGTACTTAAGAATGGTGGAATTAGATAAAATAAAAGAAGCTAACATGAAGACAATAATAGAAAATAATGCAATACTACGGTTGGTTTTTTGTGTAAGATTGAATGGTAAAAACAAAAATATCTGCGTAGTTTGAGTAGTTGTGAAAATGTAGCCGACAAGGAATACAAGAGATGGCTTGGCAATATAACGAGAAAGGTGCATTGGGATATATGCAAGAAAAGAAAGTTGGAATGATGTGAAAAATGGTAAAAGGATGTACCAGAAATGCGAGGTGGATAGTGATGATTATTATGATAAAACTTATTGTAGGGTATGAATAGCTAATGTAATAATGTGACGGAAGGAAGTAGACAATACTTAGTCTTGTTGCAAAAAAGAAACACTGGGAAATAATCATTGTTATAACAGTGCCAGCATTATAAATGTGGAAAAAAAAGAAACACAGGGAAATAATCATTGCTATAACAGTGCCAGCATTATAAATGTGGAAGAAAAGAAACACTAGGAAATAATCATTGCTATAACAGTGCCAGCATTATAAATGTGGAAAAAAAGAAACACTAGGAAATAATCATTGCTATAAAAGTGCCAGCATTATAAATGTGGAAGAAAAGAAACACTAGGAAATAATAATTGCTATAACAGTGCCAGCATTATAAATGTGGAAAAAAAGAAACACTAGGAAATAATGATTGCTATAACAGTGCCAGCATTATAAATGTGGAAAAAAAGAAACACTAGGAAATAATGATTGCTATAACAGTGCCAGCATTATAAATGTGGAAAAAAAGAAACACTAGGAAATAATCATTGCTATAACAGTGCCAGCATTATAAATGTGGAAAAAAAGAAACACTAGGAAATAATCATTGCTATAACAGTGCCAGCATTATAAATGAATACTAATAGCCTATGGTCATTTGTTATGATCCGCATATAAGCATAAAATCAGCAAAACTAACAGACACACATAAAATATTAATAATAATTCTGATTTCGTTTATCAACGTCTTCCTGAAAGGTGATGGGATTCATTTCCAGAGGACTATCCTCAATCTCGGCTCCAAATCAGGATCTTCAAAGATCAAGGGTTTTCCTAGGGATGTACCTACAATAGCAGAGGTCTGAAAGCCGCCTAAAACATCGGGGATTCGTAGTTTTTTCAATTGTCCTTCTAAACGACTTGATACTACTCATAGCGTACCTACTACGATTATTTTTGTTTTAACCCCGTGTATACACCTTATCTCCAAGGCCAATGGAGCATAATTGTTTCACTTCTCGTTCTCCTTCTCTCTCACGTTCCTATCTTAGGGTACTCAGAAATCTACAATTTTCCAGTTTTTTTGACCTTATCAATGACGACCAAATTCGAACGATTATGTTCCAATTGCTTGGTCGTTAGGACAATTTTGTCCCACCGTACCTCTACATTTCCATCCTCACTAGTTCTCACTTCATATTTGCACCTCCTCAAACAACTTTCCAGCACACTTCGCCCCAACCTTCTTATATATCTCCCAATATATCCGGAGCTCCATGCGATCGTGTCTTTTGTGGTACTCTCTTTGGGCCAATCCGCTATACCCTGCTGCAATGTGCGCAATTGACTTTGAGTGCTTACTACAAATCCGGCATTCTGAAGCAACTTCCTCTCCTAGAACTACTTTTTTAGACAATCTGGTTTTTAAAGCCTGCTATTGTGCTGCACAAACAAAAGCTTCAGTACTCTAAGCCAGATATCTAGCTCTAAACCATTGCTATGATCTTTCATCAGTCACATCTGCTATATCTCGGAAGAACCTTCCGTGCATTTTCTTCGTAGCCAGTTCCTCTGCCCATTCTCTGTCAATATGTTTTACATACTCAGCCTTAGTCTCACATGCCTCCACTTCATTGGCCATAACCTTGAGTATCCACTCCTCACTTCTAACCAGATGTTCCTTCAATGACACCTCCTCAGTTCTAACACAATCTTTTACACATTTCAATCCTATTCCATCGGCTTTCCTCTTTTGATACAGTCTCGTTACGCTACTTCTAATGTGGAATATACCAAAAATTGCTAAAACTTTTCTTGTTTTGATATCCATGGCATGCAACTCCTTGTCAGACCATACTAAAATTCCCGCACTGTATCTCAAAACATTGATTGCTCATGCATTCGCGGCTTTCATTAGGTTTCTTCCATACAATTTCGACTTAGTTTCACTATTTTAAGATATTGCTTCCTGACGTTCTCTTTCGTATCTGTATTCATGGTGCCTACACCCTACAGCTCTCCCTAATACTTATATTCTGAATCTTCTATTTCTTTCATAACTTCTTCATTTGGCAGCACTATTCGATTCGAATGACCCTTTACTCCCCTTTACATCACCAGCACCGCACATTTACTAATCCCAAACTCCATCCCGACGTCTGCCGAGTATGTCCCGACGAGCTCTATCAGTGTCTCCATTTCCTTCTAATTTCTACCGAATATCTTCAAATCATCCATAAACAGTAAATGCAAATATTATCGAAATAGGTAGTAAGTACTGAATATCTAGGGTGACTTGTTGTCATCCAGCTCCGGGTAACACCACAGGTTGTTTTTAAGGAGAAATATTTTATGATTGCATGTTAGAAAACCCTTAGTGAGATACAATAATAATAATAATAATAATAATAATAATAATAATAATAATAATAATAATAGGTCCTATCATATTGAAGACCAAGAAGACAGAGAAGCTGACTCGTATCTGGCCAAAGAGAACAAACGGATCTGGAAAATGAAGAAAGCAAAACTGACACCACTTATAGTAGAAGCGCTAGAAACAATACCAAATAACTTTAAAAAGAGAATAGGAGAGATTGGAATCTGAGGGAAGATATAACGAATAACAATCATGAAAACGGCTGAAATATTAAGGAAAACCCTGCAATATTGAGACTAACACACATGAGCCACAAGAATAAATTGGACATACAGAAACTGTTACAGAGCAATTAGGCGTATGAAAAAGAACTTAAAAAAGTACATATCAAGCATACCCGGTGAACCAAGTGCAAGTGAAATACAAACGATTGCACTGAAAGGGACGGCTAGAATCCTGAAAAGATCTCTTGGTTGGACTCACTAAAATAGGGGTAAATCTCAGACATCTGGTTGGATGTCCAATCCCCTAGAAGAAAAAGTTTAAGAAAAATGAAAAAAAAAGAGAGAGAAATGTAAAACAAAAAAAAAGCACATTACATAGAATCATGAAAACTGAAACATTATCTTCCGACTCCTCTTTCTTCTGTGTGTCGTTATAAACATGCGCCACACAATATAAGTGAAGGCTAAGAAAGATGCAAATACCGAGGAGAGAATGCACTAACCAGACCTTCGCTGGATGAGTGCAAAGGGGACTGGGACCTCGAGTAGGCTTATTGCCTTCCAAATTCTCGTGAATACCAATGACTACTGCTAGTTAAGAAACAATGGTAAGCGGTTGTTGCGATGACGCAGATTCGTTGGCTAATGTTATCGAAAAAGTTAAAGAGTGATGGAAACCTGAGGAGACTTGTTGTCACTTAGACTGTAAAGAATACTATAAGTTGTTCTCAAAGATAAAATTTTTAATGATAGCATGCGTGACTACTCCTAGGTGAATAATAATAATAATAATAATAATAATAATAATAATAATAAAAATAATACGAAATCTTCAAAAATCAAAATCATATTCAACATTTACGATCGGGCAACGTCGGACCGCTCGCTAATATATATATATATATATATATATATATATATATATATATATATATATATATATATATATATATATATATATATATATATATACATTACAGAATCAAAAAATGAGACAAATAATTCTTAATTTTCCATTACAAAGGATCACGCCATGTTACTTTGGATAATTCATCGAATATAATTGGATTTTACCTTCAACAAATCTGGAATTTAATAACACCATCCTATTCTATTGTGCTCCTTAAAATATATTTTCTGTGTATGTGCTAATGGCAACATGATATTAAACTAGAATTAATATTTTGGTATTTATTTTCTGTCAGCGGAGATGGGCATACATGGCAAATCCATGGTTTAAAGAAATTAATATAAACATTGTATTCTTTTTTTAAATAGGCATCAACACTTATCAAGGCCGAGGGGCCACTCGGGGATAAGGTTTAAAGAGTGTACAGTAGTCAATTGGACAATATAGTAATTGTTAGTAACGAAAATTCAGTAAATTTGTTAGCTTAAGCGGAACGGCTTATCAAGAACTTGTTCACATTGGACTTGAAGACAACCATATTGTAGTCAGCTGGAAAGTAGGAAAACGGAAGACAGTTCCACAGACGTTCAGTGGTAAGAAAGAAGTTTTGTTCATGGAATCTACGTTTAGGTTTAGACACGGATAAAGAGTGGGGGAATAATTGATAGTGTTTTCAGATAGACGAGTGTTTCTTGTGAAAGTTTGGTGAGGGAGACCATATATTGAAGCCCAGTTGAGCACTTGCAATGAAAATAACGATAAAGCAGAGACAAACTTTGTACATCTCTTCTGTGAGATAGAGGTTGCAGGAATGAAAAAAGGACATCTATGAGGCTACGAAGTATATTTTGAACTCTATCAAGGCAGGATAAGTCCTTTTTAGAAGCTTCTTTGTCCAAATAATACATTTTTGTTTTCAAAATTATATGTTTCAGAATGAAATTTAAAAATAAAAACTGTAAATTTTAATTTGCTCTGTCTAGTATATTGAACAATCATATTTTGCTGGGATTGTCTTATATAAAGTATTACCTCCCAAAAATATTTTGTAAGACTTGAAACCACAAGACTTATTAATCTGTGATCTAATATATATATATATATATATATATATATATATATATATATATATATATATATATATATATATATATATATATATATATATATATTAGCGTATTAACGTATAAAGCGATGCTCTTTGTGTAAACAAATTGAGCATATATACTTTGGAAATGTCAGAACAGCCCGCATAGACGCAGTCGTATAGTGCAACGGTTAGAAGCTCCTACTGTCGTTTGGGCGATCCGTTTTCGATCCTGGCTTAAGGTAGTTGCTTGTCTAGCTGCACTGATGAGCTGTGAAACAGCGAAACAGTACTGTATGTGAATGACTATAATGCTCCCTATCTTAGGTTGAGAATTTGGGAAGTTATATACAAATTACCATTAGCGTATGAAGTGATGCTCTTTGTGTAAACAAATTGAGCTTAGGTACTTTGAACAATGTAAAACCATTGTTAGTTCACAGCCCGCATAGCAGCAGACGTATAGCTCCGACTATCGTTTGGGCGATCGGGTTTCGATCCTGGCTTGAGGTAGTTGCTTGTTTAGCCGCACTGATGAAACAGCGAGACAGTATTTTATATATTGTTATATAGTGTATATTATATAGATAAGTTGCTATTTTTCAAAGGTAACGTAACCAGTTAAATATAACGAGGTGAATACAAGAGTGCTCAATACTGAAGTAGAGCAAGTTACACTTTCAATTTGTCTCCACATAAGCAGTGATTTGTTTCTACACAGTAATGAGCATGTTTAGGTCTTCTTCGAGACCTAATCAGGCAACGACGCTTATGTTCAAAAGAGATAATTTATAAATGGAAGGGTAGAATCGAACCCTGTTGGCAAGTGGATAATTGAAATCCTAGAAATGCAGTCCATTGCCAATTCTTTTAGTTAGAAATTGCTAAATATTATTCATGTCGGAAAAAAGCGATTGTCCATTCTTTTAGAATTCCGCTTTTGAATGTAAGCGTTGTTGCGTGATGAGGTCTCTAGTTACTAAATACTAGAAGACCGAAACATGCTTATGGCTGTGTAGCAACAAACTATTACTTATGTAAAGACAAATTGAAAGTATATATATATATATATATATATATATATATATATATATAGTGATTTAAAGGTTATGGAGGGTTTTTTGAAGCATGAAAAACGATGTTACTTTTTGTATTTAATATTTTTATTATTGTTTATATTTCAAGCGGATCTTCGCTCTTGGTCACTAAAAAGTATCGATACTTTTTTGTGACCAAGAACGGAGGTCCGCTTGAAATATAAAAAATAACAATAAAAATATTAAATACAAAAAGTAACATTTTTTTCATGCTTCAAAAAACTCTCATAACCTTTAAATCACTATCCTAGAAGCATACGTGGGATTTTAACATTATATATATACATACATATATATATATATATATATATATATATATATATATATATATATATATATATATATATATATATATTTATCTTTCTTTTAATAATGTATCGGAATTCTTTCCCTTTTCCTTATACATATTTGTGAATTATTCCACGGATTTCTGCCTTTTGGATTACTTTGGATTATCTTTCAATTACGGGGTTCCCTTGGATTTTACTTGTACGAATGAAAATTTGACTAACTTTCTTGGATTCTGCATCTTTGGATTTTACCGTCATTGGATATTTTACCCTGCACCAGACTGTCCATTCACATTAAATCACTTTTTTATTCACCCTATTCTCTCTGCTTTACTTTTTGTTATAAAGTAAGATCTATTACTTACTTGTAGTTTCATTTAATACTTTTGCAAGCAAGATCCGATCCCGCATTTTTCTAAATCTTATCCTCTGATGAGAAGGAAAATTTTTAAAATTAAATATGTTTTTAACTCTTTTCCAAAGTGTTATTTTTAACATGTTTTATTAACTACTTGTTCTTGTTATTTGTTTTATAACGTATAGCGAGTGCTCGACAAGACGCAGGAGACACTTACCATTTCCAGATGTTGTAATTAAAAGCATTTGCAGCCAACTTACAATTAATTAGCGACCAATATTCCATATTTGTCAAGCTTATTTTAGTGTGCTACATATTATTCTGATTTTTCATGGGAAACACTTATAAAGCTAGGTATATATTTAACTTCATAGTATTTTTTATATTACTGTTCTTCATGACTATAGTTATGGATTTTTGTATGATAAAATATCTCAGAAATTGCTCCAAATACAAAAATCAAATATTATTTCCTTTCATATATGCATGTAAAAGTATGAAATTATTCACAGACAATCTGTTTCGCTACATCACAATTCTTTAATGTCGTTAGAAAAACAAGTGCTTCAAACTATTTGTAATTGGGATTGCACGTTATTGGATTATTCTCTTCCAGTTTGTTATTTTATCTTCCTCACATTTTTATGATAAACTAGCGAAGAGAGGCGCCCGATTTTGCCCGGTCATAAAATACGCTTAAATATATCATTTGTCCAGATTTCGTATATATTATTATAGAGACGTGATTTCAAAAATAAAAAAGTTAAAAAGAAAAGAAGTATTTTGGTAACATCAGCTAGAATCAAAACCAAAAGAAAGGTTTAGGATGTCAGGAAAGAAATAAGGGTGTCAAATCGCAATTATGAATAATGTTTTGGAAACAATACCAATATGCGAAGCTAAATATGGGCAACTTTTAAAAGACATTATTTTTCAGGAATAAAGATTGCTTGAATTTTGCATTAAAAATATTCCCCAATGTCTAAGTAAGATTGAGTTAAAATTACAGAGATATATCATCCAAAAAAAAAAAAAAAAAATCAATTTAATTTCTAAATCCTCCAGTGACCTTTTGGACACCCTGTATATATATATATATATATATATATATATATATATATATATATATATATATATATATATATATATATATATATATATATGGCTGATACACTACCTCAGTCTTCCTTATGCTAATTGTCAGGCCAAAGGCCTTGCACGCGGCTGAAAATCGATCAACAAGAACCTGGGCTTCCTCAAAGGATGTGGCTACCAGTGCGGCATCGTCAGCGAAGAGCAAGTCGCGAATAATTTCGGTGCGAAGAAGAGTCTTGGCCTTAAACCGTTGATGGTTAAATAAGCCACCGGATGACCGAAATTAAAACTTGACACCAGTGTCCAAATCATCAAATGCATGTTTCAGCATTAGTGAAAAGAAGAGCGCAAAGAGGACTGGCGCCATTACACATCCCTGTTTGGTCCCATTCGTAACATCAAATGGATCAGACATCATACCATCTGAGACAACACTGGCCTTCATCCCCTCGTGAAAGGAAATGATCACGTTCAGCATGTTTTCTGGAATACCAAGCCTTCTTAAAACTTGCCAAAGAGCATCGTGATTCATAGTGTCGAAGGCCTTCGTCAGGTCAACAAACACCATATACAATTCCTGATTTTTCTCACGGACCTTTTCTACCACCTGACGTAAGGAAAATATCATGTCAATGGTGCCGCGACCCGACCGAAACCCACACTGTGACTCTGGATACACCTTATCAACGAGACGATTTATGATTCGGTTTAGAATGAGCCTAGCCAGAATCTTTCTTGCAATTGAAAGCAGAGATATCCCCCGATGGTTGTCACAGACATTCTTGACTCCCTTATTTTTGTAGAGATGTTTGTGCATTAATCAGCTGGACGTTTTCCACAAAAGCTGTCTACGCTCCATATGTGGTCTTAGCATCCGCGACAAGGTATTAAATGCCGAATTATTCACAAAATGCAAAATATCTGGCATTGAATTATTCCTTATTCAATCGCAATTGCGGTGGGCTGGTCATGTATTGAGGATGCCCGATGACAGAATTCCAAAAATTGCGATGTACAGTCAATTTGAGGGTGGTAAAAGAATTGTCGGACGTCCTTGGCTTAGGTACAAGGACACGTTGAAGAGTAACTTGTCTGCAGTGAACATACCATACAGGAGTCTTGAAGATGAGGTGAATGACCGAAAAGGATGGAGATCAAGGTGTTTTGAAGGTCTCCAGAGGTTTCAATCTGAAAGCTTAAGGCAACTGAAAGAAAACAGAGTAAGAGCAAAACGACTACCAGCCGAACCAATATCTGCAGCATTAAATCCACATTCATGTTCTATTTGTGGCCTTGTCTGCAAGTCCCTTGCTGGACTAAAAAGTCATCAGAGGCAAAAGCATAAATGAGTTTTAGAAATAGGGGTTGTCTGAACCTCATACGTCGAAATCGACGGGAGAGTTCATCATATATATATATATATATATATATATATATATATATATATATATATATATATATATATTGAATATGAAAACTAGTGGCTACACATATGCAAATATGTTTCAATGACGACCCTGCTAGGGAAAATCACATCATCAGGCCAAGAATATCTCCTCTGATGTGTAGCCACTAGTTTTCATATTCAACATATTCATATTGCTCTTTCTAAACATTGAGCACTCTTTGATAGACCCATTGTGTTTTTTTTGTTTTTGTTTAAAAAACTAAATAATACTACCAATACTATAATATATATCTTTATATATATTTTATCGAGCTTTTACATATGGTTGAGATTACTTTATAAATATTAACTCTTCAATATTTATAATATACTTTTGTTTTGCCATCTTGGATTATTTTGGTAAACTTAACTGTAATACTTATTATTTCATTATATAATAATAATAATAATAATAATAATAATAATATATATATATACACATATATATATATATATATATATATATATATATATATATGTGTGTGTGTGTTAAAAATATAACTTTTGTAAAAATCTAATATGTGTGTGTGTGCGTGTGTGTGTACGTCTGTGTGTGTGTACGCACGTGTATTTTGAATATAGATAACGCTTTATTGTAAATTATGTATTAGTTTTCTAACAACTATTATTCCTCCTGGAATTCCGGTATGCACCATGTATAATTTATATAAACAAAAACACCGGACCGAAAAAATATCGATTTCTTTCACTGTCTTTCATGTCGACATTTCCTTTAACTTTTAATTTATAACCTTAACTTTTCACCTCGTCATTTTTCTACGACATACACGATGCCATATATCGCATATATTTACTTATATTACGAATGGGCGTATAATACACGGATTCTCCCAGAAGAGGAGATGACGCTCGAAAGGATTTTCTAATTACCAGTGAAAACATAAGACACTGGTCTCCCCCCTCCAAATAGAAGGTAACACATGGGAGAATGATCTAAATACAATAGAACAGATACTGAAATATGTCACCCATCGAGGTAATAAAATGTGTTAGATAATTGTCTGTTATCTATCTATCTACCTACCCATCTATCTATCAATCTATCTATCTATCTATCTATCTACCTACCTACCTACCTACCTACCTACCTACCTATCTATCTATCTATCTATCTATCTATCATTCTATCTATCTATCTACCCATCTATCTATCTATCTATCTATCTATTCATCTATCTATTTATCTATCTACCTACCTACCTATGTACCTACCTACCATCTATCTATCTATCATTCCATCTATCTATCTATCTATCTATCTATTTATCTACCCATCTATCTACCTATCTACCTACCTACCTACCTACCTATATACCTACCTACCTACCTTCCTAACTTCCATCTATCTATCTATCTATCTATCTATCTATCTATCTATCTATGTACCTATATATCTATCTATGTACCTATCTATCTATCTATCTATCTATCTATCTATCTATCTATCTAACCATCTATCTATCTATTTCTCAACCTACCTACCTACCTACCTACCTACCTACCTACCTACCTACCTATTTATCTATCTATCTATCTATCTATCTATCTATCTATCTATCTATCTACCTACCTAACTACCTACCATCTATCTATACCCATTTATCTACCTACCTACTCATCTATCTACCTACCTACCTCTCTATCTATCTACCTATCTACCTACCTATCTACCTACCTCTCTATCTATCTACCTATCTACCTACCTATCAATCTATCTACCCATCTATCTATCTATCTATCTATCTATCAATCAATCAATCTATCTATAAAATTATATTTCTATATATTCTATATTTGTTATATAACAACAGAGAACTGAATGGTTATGTTTTGTCATAAATCAAATTGTGTGATCGATCAATTACATCGAAAGTATTCGAATGAGGAACAGACGTCACGTATACCGGTTTGCGCAAGCATAGTTTTGAGTTCGATTTGAGGCACTTAACAAGCCATACGGGTTAAGAAGGTCTCCCCAGAGCGGATGGGCGGTCTGTAAACTGAGACCCAGAAGTCCCCACCAAGCCAAAGACCATCGCCCCGCCCTCTCATTTCTACTGATGAGATGCCTGAAAGGAAATAAAAAATATATGTAAAAACTACGCATTCGTCTTGATACCCTGTCTTGAAGCGTTTCCTTTAAACAGGTTTCAGTTCCTCGAAAGACGGTTGACGAATCTCCCCAAAGCTAACAGCAGCAGAACCAGGCATGTCGTCATGTGTATATGTATATATGTTTACATGTGTATATGTATATATGTTTACATGTGTATATGTATATATGTTTACATGTGTATATGTATATATGTTGACACGCAAGCACGCATTTATACTATTAGATAAGTCAGGGATCATTAAGATAGATATTTGGATACGAGGACAACAGTCCGTTTTGTACCACAAACACAACGTACATTTTATATGTGTTAATTAATCAAAAAAAATTATGCTTTAGATAATATACAACAAAGGGAGGATGGTATCAGGACAATAGGATAAATATTACACTACCTGTAGTACTTACCAACAAAACAAACGCCCATGTGTTTGTGCCTTGTATAGTCATGCGCGAAAACAAAACTTGGGTTTTTATAAGCGGAAGTCTCGAGGTTGTTAGAAATCTACAGGCGCATGCGCAAGAGGAGGGATTGAGATAGTGGTATAAAAGGCAGGTCGAGTGAGAAGGTTCTTGTTGTCATTGGACGTTACAGTGACGCGTGCGTTAGCAGGTGATTAAGAGGTTGTTTTTTTTGTGTGTCAAGTCGCGCACCTCGGTGAAGATTATATAAGTCGTGCACCTCGGTGAAGGTGAAGGTCATACTACCCCCAGGGGATCATATCTGGGCGGATAGTACTATGATGAACATACATATAGTGGATTACATTCTAGGAAAGCTGGCATCATGAGAACAGGTACTACACAATCTACCCAACTGAACATTGAATGAAAGAACATTAGTTTTAAAAACGCACTGTACACGTAATTGTTTCTTAATCGAAGTACAAGTATAGTTTTGGTCCAGACAGATAAATATGAACTGTCATTATATATAGATACACTAAAAGATGTACCCGGCGTTGCTCGGTAGTAAAACTAACGTTAAATTCCTTTAAAAAATGAAGTAAAAAAAAACAGAAAGAAACTGAGACACGCGCATGTGACTATTAGGTTTTTCTAAATCAATTAACTTCTTGTAAGTAAAAAAATATATACTCGAGCTGATATATTTTGTTTTTATAACGGAATCACCATTATCAAGACTCAGAGGCCACCCGAGGATAAGGGTTAAAATGATAGGTAGATTGTAGATCAGTTACTATAACATGTTTTCACAGTTTTGTCATAGACGTACGATGTGCAAGTATATATAGATGCTGGTGAGTGTAGTATACATACATATTAATATACATATAAAGTTTACATGCATATCCATATACATATATAGTATATTACATTTATTTATACACACATTTTTAGCGTATATTATGTAGAATTGTATGAATAACAATTGGCTGCTTAACCAAGTACATAATTACACGAAAACATATCTATGTAAGTGCGTGTTTTGATTATATATTACATTTTATTATAAAATATTATTTGTTTTTCTTAACGACTATCATAATTCTTATCCCTCGACAAAACATCGATTTATGTCTCAACTTTCTGTTTGAGTATTTTTTTTTTAATTTTACATACTCATCTTAATTTACCATCGTACCATACTTTAACGACATACGGATTTATTCTTATATATATATATATATATATATATATATATATATATATATATATATATATATATATATTGTAAGTTATAAAATGTATATGACGATTAAGCTACACTAAATATTCCGCGTTTCATCATTACTTACTAACTAGCTCTACCTACGTATTGAGCACTTCTGAAGTAAATACTTAAAGTTTACGCATAAATCTATACTTTCGTATATTAATTTTATGTTAGTAAATTAAGTAGTTATATATATATATATATTATGTAAAAGCAAACATAATATACATTGATCTACTTAAATATTGAGCACTCTTGTATTATCCTCGTGATTCTTATTAACTTACCTCTTAACAATAATAACCTCCAAATTATACACACACATATATATATATATATATATATATATATATATATATATATATATATTATGACTACTTCATTTAATCACATAAATTAATATACAAAAGTATAACTTTATGCGTAAACTAAGTATTTACTTCAACAGTGCTCAATACATAGATAGAGGTAGGTAGTAAGTTAGAAAAATACATATGGCAATTAAGCTACACAGAATATTCCACTACTAAGATTCGCCAGGCTTATGAGAAATATATATATGGCAATTAAGCTACATAGAATATTCCGTGTTTCATCCACACTAGGATTCGTCAGGCTTATGCTTAGCATAAGCCTGACGATGCCTAGTGTGGATGAAACGCGGAATATTTTGTGTAGCTTTATTGCCATATATATTTTTCTAACTTACTACAATAGATATTTATATATATATATATATACATACATATATATACTACACACACACATACACACACACGCACACACACACACACATATATATATATATATATATATATATATATAGTACAATATACTTATGGCAAGTTAACTATTACTTTCATGAATTTCTTGCCCCAATTCGTGATGCTATTATAATACTTATTTATAAAACTTGTATTCAACCTATGTAATTAATATTACTACTAAAATCATTATTCTGTTTCAAACTATTAAGTAAACATACATTTCATTAAACCATAGTTTTAAACTCCATAAAATACACATAAAATTTACCATGCTTCCCCGCCTTCGTATATCAACGTACAAAATCCATCTAAGCCATTCTTTTAAAGCATAATTCTGTTTTAATCTTTCGCATAGATGTCTAAATTTTTAATTTGATGAAATATCTTAGAGTTCTATATTATATAATATTTAAATTTTTCTTACGCACTCTGCTACATTACGAAACTATTTAGCTTTACTGTTGCAACGTGGATCCTATCACCTAAACTTCTGGTTAACCGGAGACATAAAAGTAACTGCGCAAAGCAAACAAGAGAGTGCGTATCCTAGAAGGATAGACTTGTATTAACACATCTTATTTGCAAATTCGTCGTGTTCTTGTTCTACTATGAATTGCCATCAGCTACTACAGATTATATCACTTGTTAAAACCTGAGAACTTATCAATCCATACATTTTTCCTTCGCATTATAATGCATAAGAACTCTTTATTATATGTTGTTAAACCCCCTAAAAGCCAAAACTACGAGGTGCGTTCAATAAGTTTCCAGACATTTTTATGCATAAGGATTTAAAATTGTCGTAGACTCCTGAAAATCCAATATGTTATTGTTATACATCATGAAATGACTAACCAAATTTTACGATTTCATGTTCAAATAAACAGCTACAGCAAGAATTGGAATGCACACTACTAAAGCCTGATTGTCACAGCTGATGAATTTAAAAAAATGTCATCTGAACAGACATGTTAGAAGAACGATATGCGATGAAAATCTTTTTTTTTTAAATCTTAGAACAAATACCAGATTAACTTATGGAAGTCTTGGATTGCTTTTGGATCATCTTGCATGAAGCGAGCATCATATCCTGAGTGGCATAAGAGATTCAATGAAGGCAGATAGTCTTTGAGGCATAATAAGAGGTTTAAAAAAAAGTGAAGAAATCAGAATACTAGAGCTAATTAGCCAAATAAAGAATTTCATGTATAAGGACCGTTGTGTGTCTATGGAAGCAATAAGTGCAGAGCTTGATCTCAGTACGGGAACTATACACCCACTTATTTGCGAAGAACGGAAGATACGCGCGAAGGTTTTCCCAAGGGTGCTCAGAAAAGATAAGAAAATTAGACAGTTTATCATCCTCCCTATAGTCCATATCTTGTGTCATGTGACTTTTAACCATTCCCTAAGCTCAAGGAAAACCATAAAGGCTGTCGTAATGAGACAATTGAAGAGATTGAAGAGAGGGGCATTGACACGCTCACACAAGAGGACTACAAGAATTTGTTAGAACGGTACAACAAGTGCATTACAGTTGGAGAAGATTATTTCAAAAGGAAGCCAGAGTTGTATGTGTACTATCAATAAATGTGACCATCCGAAAAAGTCAATAAACGTATTGAAGACACCCTGTAATTTAAATGTGTTTAATCGCACTGACTCAGTATGGCAATAACGTAATATAGTTCTCTTACTGTTTTCTATATTTTACACAATAACATATGTTATTTAAGATGCATAACATCATCCCCATGAAACGTTTTGGTTTTTGTCTTTAGATACAAAAAAGATGTATGTAATACATGATCTATATTATGAATAGAAGGAGATGAAAGCAAGCCAAGCATTCGGGGTCTCTCTCTACGAGTGAATAAAACCGTTCTGGCAAAAAATTACTTTCACCCTGACTAATGTTTGAGTAAAATTACAAAGACAAAACACAAAGAAATGGTTATTGAGAAAAGTGTGAACAAACGAACGATTTGGGAGCAATTAAACCCCTATACAGGCCCCTAGAGAAGCAGCCAGAGTAATCCCGGAAAACTATTTCTGGGGAAAAATTACTTTTACCATGACTAATGTTTGTTCAACGTTTAAAAAAAAAACGAGACATGGTCGTTGAAAATAAATGCGAACAAAAGAAAGGATGAACAGAAAAACCGGAGTGAATAACTAGGTCCATATCCTTCCTTTGTCGAGGGACCCTCCCTCCCCCAAAAGAAAAAGGAAAGGGTAAAGAGGTTGGTCTCTGATTAGGTAGGAGGAGTAGGCTTATGAGGAGTATTTCGAGATAGGTAGAGGGGATAACAGAAGAAAAAGGGAAGAAGTGAAAAGGATGTTGAAGATGATGATTTCTAATAGAAAAAATTACTTGTGCAAATATGGAAGTTAGTAGGAACTAAAAAAACAGTTACTTACAGAATAGTTAGATCATATTTATTGAAGGTGCTTGCTGATAACGTGTAGTTGAGAAAATTCCCGGACAGATGGCTGAAAAAAGAAAACATCAAATATGATAATCGTGGGCATAAACAATACTCCTCATATATATATATATATATATATATATATATACATATATATATATATATATATATATATATATTCATATATATACATATATATGCATATATATATATATATATATATATATATATATATATATATATATATATAAATTAAGTATCTTGAAGTTATATATTTGGATTTTACCGTCACTGGATTATTTATCTTCCACCAGACTATCCATTCATGTGTAATCACCTTTTTCTTCACCATATTCCCTCTGCTTCACTTTTTTTGTTATCAAGTAAGTAACTTGTTGTTTCATCAAATACTTTTGTATTCAAAATCCGATCCCGCATTTTGCTACTTCCTACCGTCTGATGAGAAGGAAAGTATTTCTTCAAAACTCCGCGGATTAAGTACTATCCATTTATCTAGTGTTTCCTTTTCAGATTAAATAAGTTTTTCACTCATTTCAAAGTGTTTTTTAACATGTTTTATTAACTATTTGCTCGTATATATATATATATATATATATATATATATATATATATATATATATATAAATAGTAATTTACAAAATATATATGGCGATTAAGCTACACTGAATATTCCGCGTCTCATCCACCCTAGGATTCTTCACAGTTATTGCTAATCTCTAACTGAACTAAAAACATTAGAATTACCATAAATCTAACAATTTATGCCCTTGGTCTTATAATTTTGATCATGTGTAAAAAGCCTAATTTAATAAAAATGCAAGTTTTTAAATATAATTTTTGGGATGAACTTTTTTCTACTGTCTTTTTGATTGTAGTATAAGTAATCTTAAGTCGCAATAGTTTAAAATATATCCTAAAAAAACGGTTACTTTTTAAAGTTTATTAAGTGGTCTTAAATTTTGGATCAGCAGTATATATATATATATATATATATATATATATATATATATATATATATATATATATATATATATATATATATAATGAATTATTATATTTCTATGCACCAGCTACGGACCAAAACAATTGTATTCATGTGTTGCAAATAAAACCAATTTTTAAAAATGAACATATAAATGTGTGTCTTTTACTTGAAAAGTAGTGAAATATAAGAAATATGTATAGCTCTAATATATATATATATATATATATATATATATATATAAATATATATATATATATATATATATATATATATATATATATATGCATACATACATGCCATACCACCAGAAATTTTCAAATACGGAGGATCAACGTGGCAAAATTTTTTATATAGATTGCTTAGAGTTATCAACACTTTTACACATGTTTATTGAAATTTGGAGACAAGGAATAGTCCCACAAGACTTCAAAGATGCATCCATTCACCATCTGTCGAAAAATAAAGATAACAAAAAGATATGCAATAATCACCGGAGAATTTCTCTTTTGTCTATGGCTAGAAAGATCTTGGCCCAACTGATTTTGAACTGAATGGTAACTCACGTGTTAATAGTGTTCGTAGACCTCACGGGGTCATTTGATACAATAAAATTCGCTGCCTTGTGGAAGTGTTTTGAGGAAATCGGGATTACCGGTGAATATGTTGAAGGTTATGTCCTCTTTCCATGATCGGATGAAGGCAGATGGTGGTGTCTAATAGTGAAACATCAGATTCATTTTCTGTAACTAACCGCACAAAACAAGGTTATATTATGGCCCCTGTTCTTTTCGCTCTCTATATTTTTGCCACGTTGAAACATGCATTTGCAAAGATGGAAGATGGTGTTAAACTCCAATTCAGAACAAATGGAGGCCTTTTCAATCACTAACGATTCAAAGCCAAAACTCGGACAAGGACCAGTATAATCCGCGATCTGCTGTTTGTTGACGATGCAGCACTGGTAATAACCTTTTTTGAAGAAACTCTGCGCTTGGTGGACAGGCTTTCTGCTCCTTGCAAAGCATTCGGTCTAACCATCAACATCTCAAAACCGGAGCTTGCACTTATACCCAGTGGCGTGAAACAAAACTCACCTGCACAGAGGTTTCGAGGTACCAATACGTGTTGACGGAACTGGCCTCTAGTATGTGGAGAGTTTTAACTACCTTGGTCGTAAAGTTAATTCAAGTGGAACTTTGGATAAAGGAATTATCAACAGAATTCATAAAGCGTTTAGCGCGTTTGGAAAACTACGTCACCGTCTTTAGAATAATAGAATTCGTCTTAGGACCGAAATCCAAGTGTACAAAGCTGTCATCCTCACTACTCTTCTGTATGGATCGGAGTCCTGAAGTCTGTATCTTAGACAGATTCAGCAGTTTGACGTGTTTCTCAAGTGATACCCCTAAGCAATTTATATAAAAAATTCGTTTGTAGATCAAAGATTCGTTGATTATGTAGGTTGAGAATTTTCCTCAAAAACATACATTCTCACTTTTATAGATATTTATATATATATATATATATATATATATATATATATATATATATATATAAATTTATAGAAGATAAGTTGCGCTTAAAATTGCCCTTGTATTAATACAATCCATATGAATGGTAATTAAACATTGTACAATTAAAATTTATATTGTTTTCTAAAACATTTTAGTTTTTACAATTTTTGTACTTCTTACAATTTACTTGCAACCTATTTTCCAAAGAAGGAACTTGCGAGCTTGTCTCTGCTCTATTTACTTTCAGGACAACTGCTGGTCTGATCTTCAATATATGGTAAAACATGCAAAAACATTCACAAAATACACTTGTCTAGCCACAACAAAACCTATAATTTTCCCAATGTCTATTTTTTATCTCATAGTCTCGATGAGTGGTGATTAATCGGATAAAAAATTATAAGTTCATTAAATGCGCGTTTTAGTTGGGGGAAATCGACTTGAAACCGGAAAAAATTGAACTTGGATCAAACTCATAAATAAATCAAAACAAACAAACAAAGAAACAAACAAACACAAAAATATAGAAGACACTTATCAAACCCTATAAGTTCGAAAATTAATCTTACAATTGTATTGATCCTTCATTAGTATTGGGAACTTGTTTTAATCCTCTTTGGGTACAATTCATCGATACGCCCAAGCATTCACATTCATCGGTTGGATAGGGACATCTGTAAGCTGCAAAAAATACAAATTGAAAATGCAAAAAAGCATATATATATATGTATATATATATATATAATGATAAAAATATAAAAATTAAAGGTTAAAAACTTCCAAGACTATATATATATATATATATATATATATATATATATATATATATATATATATATATATAATTATTTGCTAAAATAATTAAATATCTACAGATACTAGTGTTTCATCCTTTCGGGAATCTGCAGTGCACGGTGTCACGGACAACACCAGTCGATAGATCCGAACCCAGCGACACAAGTCATCTCTGGCTTGATTAGCAAGGACCGCATCCATTCGGCTACCATTAACCGCGAGAAATAACGTTGAATTTAAACGTTTTATTTTTAAATGTTTTTTTTAACATCAGTAAGACTGATCTAATTATTATATGATATATATATATATATATATATATATATATATATATATAAATAAAACCCAAACAATAAATAAATAAATAAATAACGTTTGTAATGCGAAAAGGCAACAGAAAAAAGCTCTTTAACAACTAAAAAACTGAATAAAACAACAAAATTGCTCCTAACGACGATCAGTCATCGAAAGCGCCACAGTAAAATGGTTGACAAAAAATCAGTCGGCAACCTA
>NC_136496.1:11171272-11201272 GCF_053919585.1 Euprymna scolopes | reverse complement strand
CGGCTCGACAAGACTTTATTTACATTAGACTTGACAACGATCACGTTATAGTAAGCTGGAAAGTAACCCAAAAGTATGGTTTTCTATGGACAGAAAGACCCAGGAAAGGGTATTTTTGACGGTTATTGTAGTTAGACGAGTATTTGTAGCAAATATTTTACAGGGAGGGACAATAGATTGGAGCTCAGTCAGGGACATAACGACTGAGATAGATTCATGAGATCTCTTCTACAAGAGAGCAGAAATAGGGAGTCGAAAACGTACATTAAATTTCGAAGAAGTTTTTTTTTTTTACTCTGTCAAGGCATGATAGGAACTGAACTCGTGCCCGTCAACGTAAATAGATCCAACTAGCAGACACTCATTTACTACGGTGCATGTATTTCTCTTTTTCATGTTACCCGTCGCTTTAATATTTTATGCGAGTATCTCACCTATAAAGTATTTTTATGAACAATGGAGTCCGAATGAGTTTCACAATAGGTGAATAACCGTTTATACATCCACTCAGTCGGTAAATACAGATATAATATACTAGCAGGCGACCCGGCGTGTCCGGCCGTAAAATACGCTTAAATATGATATTTTTAATATATGCAGATTTGGAATTTATTATTATCGAGTTAATTATCTATTGATTATTATATTGTACCCAATATGTAGTAGTAATTTAAAAAAAGATTTCAAATATATATGACTTCGGTGCCATCTGTAATAATCAAAACCAAGAGATTCAGGTCTCAAGTGATAATTGCAACCGAAGGGCGCATGGGCATCATTAACGCATTTAAATGTATAAATGCATGTTTGCTTATACGTAGAAGATATACATCAAGTCGATTTACATCTGCCACGTCCCAGTTTGCCATTTTGGATCCATTGCCAGCTGTTTTTTACTCGCTAAACGAATTGGAATTTTCTTCCACAGGTTCGAATTCCCTATCCATCAAGTTTTAAGTTTTAAGTTTGTAGACCAACAATTAGTAGTTCGATAGAGACCGTTCCACCAACACACACACACACACACACACACACACACACACACACACACACACACACACATATATATATATATGTTAGCCGATTAATCAGAATCGGAATTGGGAATCTGTTTTGTGGTCTGCAACCGGTCTCATCCACCACAGCTTCTTGATTCCCGGTAGAAACGATTACGGCGGAGAAGTACCGCCGACAAATTGACGAAATGCTTCAGAAGCTCCAACGTATGTGCCCAAGATTCGTCAATATGAAGGGAACAATTCTCCTTCATTACAACGCTCGCCCGCATGTTGCTCAACTGACCCTGCAGAAACTGAACAAATTAGGATATGAAACTCCGTCTTATCAGCCATATTCACCGAACATGTCCCCCATCGACTTTTTTTCAAGCAGTTCGACAACTTCCTGCTGGAAAAATGCTTAAAAAGCCGATATGATGCCAAATCGGCCTTCAATGATTTCATCGCTTCAAGAACTCCGGATTTCTATACAAATGAGATAAACTTGATTCTTGTCGGCAAAAATGTATCGATTCTAATCGTTTTTATTTCGATTAATAAAGTTTATTATGAAAGGAGTTATGATCTTTTGAAGTTGAACGTCAAAAAACAACATTATTTTTGCATTAACCTAATATAATAAAGCGCGCCTTGACGACCATGCACAATCAGACTTCATTGCTTGCAAAAGTGCATTTAGAATCATACCGACTATGTAGAAAATAAAATTCGAGAGCATAACTAGTCGCTTGTTGTAATGGTATTACTCACGTTATTGTAGCTTTTTATCTTATTGAGTAAAGAAACTAAAGTGATTTACTTATGGATCGACTCTCGGACGATGAAACACGGTCCAAACGCCTATGTACAGCAATCGTCCATCGCTGAGAAAAATTTATTGAGAATATCGGTCATTATGCTAATAAAAAAAAATAATTCAGTAGCACACAAGTCGCTCGTTTTAATGGTGCAACTTCGGTCTTCGTTCGTAGCTTAAATTTTTTGAGTTGAAAAACAGGAGGCGTTCATTTTCGACCGAACCTCGTATGACAAAGCGCCCTTCAGATACTCATGCAGAGCTATCGTTCATTGCTGACAAAATTACATTGCAAGTGGTAGTGACTGTAGAAAAATTAATTCTGGAGCACAAAAGGTACCTCGTTTTAATGATACCAGTCCCGTCTTCATAGGTTTTGCTAAACGACGAAAGTGTTGAGGTACAGCTGTAACGTAGTCTAGTTCAGCCATTATAATCACGTGCCAAGGCAGCATTTAAAATCGTGACGTCACGGAGCGCAATGCGTATATAGGCATAGTGTTCAGAAAGGAGGAACGGGAGGAAAGGGAGGAAAAAGAAGATAAAGAAAAAATTACGCATGGGAAATTATGCTCAGTAACAAGCGACGGCTCTTCCTTTTATCTCTTCGATTGAGTCACAATTATACCTGGTGTCGTATATTGATAGCCAGCTGTGTCTCGTGCCGTGTACTGACAGCCGGCTATGTCTGCTGCCGTGTATTAACAATCAGCTGGGTCTGGTGCTGTGTATTGACAGCCAACCGTCTCTGGTGCCGTGTTATAACAGCCAGCTGTGCATGGTGCTGTGTATTGACAGTCAGCCGTGCCTAGTGCCGTATACTGACAGCCAACAGTGTTCGGTGCAGTACAATGACTGCCAGCTGTGTCTGGTACTGTGTAATGACAGTAGAGGGTCAGAAAAAAGAACATATAAAATAAGTATTGCCGACTAGAGTTGTAAACAAATAAAAAAGATTCTTGCACATCAAAGGTTGTGTTAAAGTTCGCATTCTGTTGTGACTGTCTATGCATACAGCGTTTGGGTAGCTCAAGGTTACAAAATTTGAATGTCAAAGGAAAGGAACTGATGTTTAACAAAAAGAAGATCCAATTAAAATTCCAAATGTTGAGACTATGATGATGATGATGATGTTGATGATGATGATGATTATGATGATATATATATATATATATATATATATTCTTTTAAAAATAAAATAAAAGAATATGTATATTCTTTTATTTTCGGATTTTAGTCATGTCAAATCACACTTTATTTCTTTTTGGCGGATTAATTGTTGCTATTTGTTCTGATGAGTTAAGGGCATAATAGATTCACTGCTTGATATAATAATTAAGTGATTGATTTTGAGTTACGAAACAGATAATGTCAAGGATTGTAAATGTCAACTGAATTAAAGGAATAAATTATAAGATGGTCAACATCATGAATTTTGGGATATAGTTTTTGCCATTTATTCAGTGTATTGCTCTGTAATTACATTGAGCTTTTAAAATAAGGATTGGCATATATTAAAAGAAAATATATTTCTACAGAAATATATATATATAAACAAAGAATTAATAAAATATGTTAACACACTTTAAGAAGAGTAAAAACATTTAATTTTCCAAAAGGAGACACGGATTAAGTGGATTGTCCTGAAGCCGCGGAGTTTCGAAAGAAATACTCATCAGAGGTTAAGAGATAGCAAAATGTGGAGTCGGATTTTGTTTGCAAAGTATTTAATGAAACCACACGTAAACCGTAGAACTTACGTAAAAAGTTTTTAAAAAATAGTGAAGCAGAGGGAATGGGGGGAAAAAAAGGAAAAATGGTCCAGTGAATAATAGAATATCCAATAACGGTAAAATACAAGAAAAGTTGGTAAAAGTCCGGTACGAAGAAGTGTGTGTGTATGTATATATATATATATATATATATATATATATATATATATATATATATATATATATGTATATATACATATATATATATGTGTATATACATATATATATGTATGTATATATATATATATATATATATATATATATATATATAGTGTGTGTGTGTGTGAGAGAGAGAGAGAGAGAGAGAGAGAGAGAGAGAGAGAGAGAGAGAGAGATGCATTAACATTTCTTCTTTATGAATTAAACATAGAAAATCCTGAATACTCACGACATTGTTTCAGATGGGATAGGTCAGCACATCCCAGCTTCTTTGGCGCCTTAAAACAACGGAATTTCTTTGCTATACACTGGCCATTTTCGCACTGGAACTCGTCGCTATTACAAGGTTTTATATCTGAAAGATAATACGAAACAACTTTACACGCGATTGTCTACTCAGCAACATTCTACCTCTCTTTTTTTCAATATCGGACATATGCCTTTTTACTCTCAAGGTGGGACCAACAAAATCTTAGTCTTCTTCTATGAATTAGTAGCAGGGAGGCCCAACGTTGGCCGGAAATGAATTAGGATCAACCATAGTCTATTGTCATCGAAATCGGTAAAATCGTGCATTTTGAAATCTTCCCCGTAGTTAATTAGTCGACAATACATTGCACTGTAGAGAACCTACTGTTGAGTTATCAAATTATTTTTTGATTACATATGTCAGGATTTTCTACTTGTGCGGTTATAATGGTGGTAATTAAAGTTTAAAATGACAAAAGTCAAGTATCAGAGTTAAGTTGTGTTCTAAACAGAAACATTAATTTAAATGATATATAGTATTGTTATACAAAGAGCATACTGTTGATTTTATATGCCGGGCCTTTTTTCTTGTACGGTAATAAAACTTCACAAATGCACATGTTATATTAGGCCGTATAAGGCGCCAGCTTTAGTCAAAATCGCATGTTCCGTTCTTTTATCAGATTTTTTCCAATATCGATTATCGATACTCACCGAAAACCTTTCAAAATATCTATTTAACTGAAACACTGTCAGGCACATAAAATACATTTGTGTGAAATTTAAAAAATATCTGCCTCGCCGTTCAGGAGTACACAGGGAACGAACGTCACACACATAGTCACACACACACATACACAGTTTCCTTTATATAACACCGAACGTCACACACATAGTCACACACATAGTCACACACATAGTCACACATATAGTCACACACACATACACAGTTTCCTTTATATAACACCGAACGTCAAGGATAAAAAATATTTTAATGATTTATTTAAAAAATTATATAACGTTATTCGGGTTTCTAAATTTAAAAATCAAACTTACAGGGTTGTAAAGGTTGATAAAATTATCGCCCTAAATCAAGCAACACTACAGATTTATTTGAAAAATTATATTGAAATAATAAATTCGGGTAACTTGAAATAATATATATTGAAATAATAAATTCAGGTAAATGTAGTTTGAGACGCCTCTCCATGGGATTAATGGACTATCTCATGACGTCACTTCCTCTGGTGACGTCGTCTCCGGTAACGAGTACCAGTGCCCGGCAGTCAGAGATTGGTACGCGGCCAAGGAGGTCGTGTGCAAACGCCCAACAGTTGAGGAATGGTATTGCTCAACCTGCCTTGCCTGTAATATATGTGAATACATGTTTGTTTTTAAAAGTCCTGTGTTCTTTTCGTTTTATTACCATTTAACACCATAACAGTAGTAGACCTGACATCTGTTCAATATAGCCGCTTTGAGCCTTAATCACCTCCTTGATAAAGGTCCGGAACCAGGAACATGTCTTTTCCATAGGCACTGGCGAGAGGTCCGCGAATATTCAGCATATGGTGGAGATCAGGCTGGCTTTGGTGTTGTAGGAGGTCATGTTTGTGATGTTCTCAACGTATGATAAAACAAAATAGTCAAGCGGATTTAGGTCGGGTAAGAAAGGGGGTCCAGTGAGAGAAAGGTACAAAGTCGTAGGACGCCTTCTTAAGCCAAGCCTGTGTCTCTTTGGACTTGTGGGCTGGTGCCGAGTCCTGCTGCCACACTTAGAGTCTGCCAACGGCCTAATGACTGTAGCAGGGAATCGCCATACTTTTCAGCACATCCAGGTACACATTGGTGTTGACTTTCAAGCCGACTTCGAAGATGTTAGGTGGTTCTCACTTGAAACCACGCCAAATGCCATAACTGTGTCCGGAAACATTGTTTCCATCAGCCTGGACATGTTCCTGTTATTCTTGACAATACAGCGATCCATTTTGGGGGTGCTGGCAATGATTATGTTATCATAAACTCGATTAATCGGGAGCATGACTTGTACAGCGGCGCATCTCTGATCTCGTTCGTTGAACATTATGTCACCAATTCTTTAAGGGGTCAATTCAGGAAAAACGATCCTTTGCTATTTAACACAATGTTTCTTTGTCGTATTTGAAGAATTTAAGAGACTTTAAACCAACGAAAGCTGGTTTTTGTACGAGGGGCGTCACAAAAAGAAATGCCTCCTATCTTTTTATTACACTCGAATAGATCAGAATGAGTTGTAAGCAGCACTCAAATGTTACGGAAATTTATACATTAATTCCGTGCAAATTACATATCTCTGTTGCAGATATTGACAGTGTGATTTAGAATGGTGGTAAAATAAATAACTTCCAGAGCACAAAAGTGGCTCGTTTTAATGGTACTACTCCAGTTATCGTAGCTCTTCAACAGTTTAAGTAAAAATAGGAGACTTCGCTTTTGGCATGAAGCTCGTATAACATTACACGCTCCGGACCTTCATGCATAGCCATCGCCCAATCTCACGCATAAATACATTAAGAATGATGGTGACTATGTGGAAAAACAAATACTGGGACACAAAAGGTCTATCTATATAAGAGCCAGATACGTCCAAGGATGGAGTATTGTTGCCACATATGGACAGAAGCTGCTAGAAAAGACTTGTCCTGCCTTGATAGGGTTCAAAATAGACTTTGTGGCCTGGTGGGAGATGCCCTTTTCTCTTCGCTGCAACCTCTGTCTCACAGAAGAGATGTTGCGAGTTTGTCTCGGCTTTATCGTTATTTTCATGGAAAGTGTTCGACTGAGCTTCAATCTATGGTCCCCCCTCGCCAAACTTTCACAAGAAACACTAGACTAGCTGAAAACATTATCAATAATTTTCCCCACTCTTTATCTGTACCTAAACCTAAAGATAGATACCATGATCAAAGCTTCTTTCTTAGAACTGCACACCTGTGGAATTGTCTTCCGTTTTCCTGCTTTCCAGCTTTCTATAATATGGTTGTCTTCAAATCCAACGTGAACAAATTTCTGATGAGCCGTTCCACTTAAGTTAACAAATTTACCGAACTTCCATTACTATCGATTACTATATTGTCCTTTTGACTACTCTACACTCTTTAACCCTTATCCTTGAGTGGCCTATCGGCCTTGATATGTGGTGACGTTTATGCAAAAAAAAAAAGAAAAAGGTCATTCGTTTTAATCGTGCCAATTCGTAGCTCTTAAACTTTTGGACTTAAAAAATATGTTTAACTTTTGGAACGACTTTCGTACATTAAAAATTGTAAGTAGTATCCGCTATATTTTTAAATTATACGAAATTTTAGTTTTCATTTCGAAAAAATGTAAATATATTTTTTGCTACCTTAAAGCAATACCTATTTAGTTGTTTATCTAATTACTTCTGTGTTCTTGTACAGATTTATCCGTTTTATCTTACATAAGCTAGTAGGTTTGCCTCTGTACTCATCATAATAGGTGACCACAAAGCCGTAAACACATTGCTAATACTCAAGCTATTAGATCACTTGTTCATCACTCACAGAACTTACTAGCAAAGTTGAGCCCAATATTACCTAAATCTATGTGTATAATGAAGAAAGCAATTATAGCTACCAAAATGACATGGTACGTGTTATTAATTATCAAGCATTTTTATGAAATTCCAAATGATGAGCAAACTTTTAATGCCTTAGATTCCAGTCTCGATGATGACGAAGTTGGACACTTTTCTACAGAATTCAAAAATTCATTAGAATTTTCCGGTATGTCAACAGTTCCCCAGAATAGTGACACTCCAATGCTATGGTATGAAACAGTATTGTATGTTAAACGCATTCACCAATCAGTGATAGAAACTGCCACACTAACTGGTGTTAACAGAGGTCGAACTAATATTAATTCTGTTGTAGACCCGTGCTAAGGGTTACAAATAAAAGAAACCACAAGTAATGTAAATCGTATAAAATATAATACGTATTTATCATAAAGAATACAGGAATTACTCAAGTGGTATGAGAGGAACGTGTTCGTAGCATGCGGTTAAACATGGTATGAATGTCTTCCAATGGTTGTTTTATTGTTAGAGTGAATTCGTTGCCTGAGTGTTCGTCATTAAGTAGTTGATAGCAATTATTGCAAATTGATTCGGGAAGTTGTTGTAAACCCATGCTAGGGGTTACAAATGACGATTAAACATGATTGTCTCCATTTAGTTTCTGAAACCAGAGGTATTCATAGGACTACTTGATTTCACTTAGTTCTGAAATAAGGGTGATTTGTAGCCCACAACAAATTCCAAGAAAACAAACAGTATTCCGTCACATTCTGCAATTGAAAAAAAATGGCTTTAGTTTCCAATTGAATTGTGTTCGGCTACGACAATTAAAAATTCCCGGGTGACCTCAACTTATTTACACCTTTCTTTAGCCACAGGCAGTTTAACGTAGGATGTCAATAAGTACATGTGTAACGTGACTATTACGCTCAAACTAAGTTCGTTACGCCGTCTGGCATCGTCAAAAAGGAAGAAACAAACAAAAATAAATAAATACAATTCTGCTCTTTTTTCTGTTTTACTAAAAAGCATTTATTACCATTGCTTTCCAAACAATATATTTTTTCTAACTCTTCATTTCGTCCGTCATTAGATTAATTAAATAAATGGATGGCGCTCGTCTTAAGGAGGCTCCATGTTTTGACAAGCTTCTGGGATTGACCTTTACTCCTGATCTGAAATAGAACGCGTACATCAAATCTGTTACCAAGGTCACTGGAACCCTTCTACCGCGCCAATAGATATCTCAATATTAATGCAATTCTCTATCTATATAAGAGCCAAATACATCCAAGGGTGGAATACTGTTGCCACATCTGGGCAAGAGCTTCTAGAAGCAGCTTATCCTGCCTTGACAGAGCTCAAAATAGACGTCGTAGCTTAGTGGGGGATGCTATTTTCTCTTCCTGGTAAACCTGTCTGTTTTATCGTTATTTCCAAGGCAAATGCTTGTTTGAGCGCCAAGCTCTGGTCCCCCCCATGCCACTCTTCTACGAGAAACGCCCGTCTAGCCGAAATCACTGTACATAATTTTCCCCACTATTTATCTGTGCTTAAATCAAAACGTAGATTCCATGAACAAGGCTTCTTTCTTAGAACTGCACGCATGTGGAACTATCTTCCATCTGCCTGTTTCACACTTGACTACAACTTGGTTGTCTTCAAGTCAAACATAAACAAATTCTTGATTAACCGCCCCTTTAAGTAATCCAATTTATCAAATTTCCATTACTAACGATTATTGCAATATTATCCCATTGAATATGTACACCCAATAACCCTTATACTCGAGTGGTCTATGGGTCTTGATAAGTTGTGACTCCTATGTAAAAAAAAAGAAAACGCCGTCTCGAAACCAGTTTAAAAGTCTTTCGCTGCCACTTCGGGGCCACACGTCCATCTCTCCCGGTCCTTTCCTTTTCTGACCTCGCTTTCAACTTTTCACGTTCACTTTGCTTTTAATGATCACGTGGTGTCCTTTTTTTCCCTCTCTTGTCGCAAGTACGAGCACACACATTTGTATATATGCTACATCGGCTACTGCTGCGAATATCTTCACAAACCAGCTGTATTAGAGCCCCTGTTGATATTTTCCCACGCGCTCGTACGCACTCTGTAACACATGTTGTGCACCAGAATGTAAAGCATAACACCTTGTGTATCCATTTGTACAAATAACCATGCTATCTGTAAATGTGCTTTCAGAAAATCTTTATCTCCAGCGACGATTATTTGCGCTACTAAACAACTTTAATGCACCAATTAGTTGGCCTCTAATTAAATGCATAAAAATGTTAACTTGTTCAGTGTGATGCGGAAAACATGTAAAACCGAAACACGTGACCATGATAAATTTCTTCTACTTTTTAAAACACATTTTTTTCAACCCTTACAACTACAGGACACAGGTCATCTTGGTGTTATATAATAGTTATACCGTATTCTTTTTATTGATTAATGGATGTAAGACAACATGCCTCTTTAAGAAAACGTAATGGCATTGTTTGCATGCGTTTTCTAAAAGAAATTATTATTTTTTTATTATTGTATTATTTTGGGGATCAATGAGATAAATAGGCAATACTAAACTGTGCCAATACGGTTTGTGGCCTCTGTTCAAACCGACTACTGTACGGAGAAATCTATAGTAAAACTAATATTTACTAACATACTACTTTTTTTTAGACCGCCATAAAAATTAAAACGTCACAACCTATAAATCAAAACGAGAGTTGTCATATTTGGGCTGGTGCATCTGCTACTAGTCTATCCCTCCTAGACAATGGTCAAAAGAGAGTCGCCAGCCTGATAGGTCCTGAACTGTCATCTAAGCTTCAGCCTGTGTCCCATCGACGAAATGTAGCATCCGTCTGTCTGTTCTACAAATACTTTAACGGTGAATGCTCTGACGAACTGCAAGCACTTGTACCCCCTCGACGTAAATTCCCCCGACAAACCCGACAAGCAGCTAAATCCCACCCCTTCACAGTTGAGATCCCTAGATGTAAGAAAGCCTTCTACCCCAGTATTTTCTCTCCCACAACCGCTAGACTTTTGAATTCCCTTCCAGGTTCCTGCTTCCCCAACTGTACTGACATGTAGAAGTTCAAGTGCAACGTGAACCGACATCTTGCTGCCCAACTCCCCACATAGTACCCCTGTAGCTTATGTCCCTGATAGTATCCCCCTACATCAAAGTGGCAATGTGCCTTGTTTGGGGTGAAAATGTAATAAAAAAAGAGAGAGGGTACGCTCTGATCCCCGTCTGACATCAATTGAAATGAATGGCTTTCATTTTGGGGAGGCTTCATGTTTTGACAAGTTTCAGGATCTTGATCTAAAATGTAACACGTAAATCAAGTCCGTTGCCAAAATCGCTGGAAAAATGGTCGGATCATTCTACCACTCTATTAGGTATCTCGCCGCCGATGCAATTCGCTACCTATATAAGATCCAAGTACGTTCTAGTGTACAGTGCTGTTACAGCATCTAGAAAGGAGCTGCTAGAAGCATCTTATCATATCTTGAAAAAGTTCAAAATAGACTTAGTAGCCTAGAAAGTGATGCAATTTTCTCTTTCCTGAAACCACTTTTCTACAGAAGAGACCTTGAGAGCTTTCTCTGCTTTATCGTTATTGTCATGGAAAGTGCTCGTCTGAGCTCGATTCTATGGTCCTCCTTTCCAAACTTTCACGAAAAACACCGGTTTAGCTGAAACTACTATTTATACTTTAACCCACTCTTTATCGGTGCCTAAACCTAAACGTAGATGCCATGAAAAAACTTGTGGAACTCTTTTCACTTCGTCTTATTTGCAGCTAACTAAAATATGGTTTTTAATCCAACGTCAACAAGTTCTTTATGAGTCGTCTACTTAATTAATCCAATTCATCAAATTTCCACTACAAACGATTACAATGATTTTATCTAATTGACTACTGTATACTCATTGAACCTTATCATCGAGTGGCCTCCGGGCTTTGATAGGTACTGACTCTTTTGTAAAAAACAAAACAAAACAAAAAAACTTACTATTAATAACATGTGTCGAAAAACAAAACTCATCTTAATTCGCCCGTATCATTTCAGTTACACAATATTTTAATCAGCTGCTCGGAAGCAAAATATTTTACGTAGTATTATGATATACAAATAATTTAAGGAGATCATATTTATTAGAATGTATTTATTTCTCTCCCACTGAGAAATAGGATACAAGGATCGGAAAGTCGGATCGAAAAATAGTGATCTCGAGAGTGTTTCTACTAATTGCTGACTAGGCTGCTAAGTTATCATTCGCAGGATCCGTAAGCCCCGTGCAATAGATATGGTTTTAGGGTTAGGGTTAGGGTTAGGGTTGCAATAGATAGGTTGTTACTCTAGTCGGCGATCACTGGTAGAGACACTCTGACCCTGCAAAGGATGGCTGAGCAATCTCGTCGCCATTTCTCCGGTAGAAGCGTCGATTAGCAATGAACGTACATTTTAAAGAGAGAGGCAAAGGCTGGGATGGTGGACATTTGAGAACTGCATATAAGTCGCAATACACCGCAATCAACATCGAAAAACCTCTTTAAAATAATAGTCTAGACACTTTGGAAATTGCATATTTCTTTGAAACAAATTGTTGAAAATGTTATAGTAAAACAACTAGAAAGCAATAAGTACAATTCATGGAAAATATACAGAATAATGTGTGATATTTACGTAGAAGTTTATAGTAAAACTAGCAGACCACACGACGTTGCCCGGTCGTAAAATACGCATAAATATCATATTTTAATTAATGCAGAATTCTTATTGATTATACACAGAAATACAGTAAGTATTAAACGTAACGTTAAGTTCATTTAAAAAGTAAATACAAGAATTAAAAGAAACTGAGAGACGTGCATGCGAGTATTATGTTTTTTTTTTAAACAGTTCACTTCTTGTAAGTAAAAAAAAAAAAAATACTCGAGCTAAGGTCGAAACCAAAAGACTGTTAGTCAAGTACTTTAATCATTAGGCCAGCTTGACACGATCTTTAAAGAGTATTTTCAAACCTACTTATTCTTAACATAAGTAATCTGTCATGCGGACGATTCACACATGCGCATTCTTTAAAGAGTTGACAAACAGATAAAAAAATCTAGTTAACCCAACGTACGAATATTTCAAGTTTAACCTTTTAGCAGGCATTTTCCGTATGAAAACCAATGAAAAAGTTTTCCACGTGTTTGAATACCCTAAATACTAAGTCTCAAGTCTGTAGATTTAACATTTGTAAAGTATATATGTTGAGAAGTGTCCTCACACACACTCATTCTTACTTTTATAGACATAGACTAATATTCACTGATTTACTGATTTACTTTTTAAGGAGATGACACAAAACCCGATGACTCTATTGCAAATAAAATAAGTCCCGACATGTAGGATAATAAAATAGAGAAAACCTGCCAGTCCTTTAGCTTTTTCGTTCTTTTCGTGAAAAACAATCGTGCAATATATTCTGCAAATTAAATAACAGACAATAACAAAGAAAAATAATGTGTGCAATATTGGTTCCTATGTTCAACTTTTTATCTCGCACCAGCACCACAATTGTGGCAATTTGCTACTAAGAATAATAAAAACCGTCGAACAAATATTTGTCTTCCACTTGTTTTATCCCTTCAAATAATACGAAGTACCTTCCATAAGTTTTCAGACTTTTTTGTACAGACATTTAAAATTGTCGTAAACTCTTGAAAATTTAGTATGTTATTGCCATACCTCTTATAAGATGACTGGCTAACTTTTATGATTTGAGCTTCAAACATACAGCTACATTAGGAATTGGAATACACCCTACTAAAGCCCGATTCTCAAAGCTGGTGAATTTCAAAAATGCAATCTAGACGTGAGGACAATTTAAAAGAAGGGCATGCAATAACATTCTGTTTTAAGCTTAGAAAAAATGCTACAGAAACGTATAGAATGCTTCAGACTGCGTTTGGACCATCTTGCATGAATCGAACACTAGTATTTGAGTGGCATAAGAGATTCAAGGAGGACAGGGAGTCTGTGAAGGACTCCACAGTGGGCCGAATCAGCGAGGTTCATAAGACCAGTAAAAAAAGAGGAAAATTATCTTTCGTTAATAATCGCAGTTCTTTGTTTGGCGGAAGTGACGTCAGACAATTTTTATGGTACGAATTGCCAACACTATATAACGTAGCTCTTTGTTTTTAAGCAAATATAAAACATGAATTTTATTCAAACAGTCTTTATTTGAATATTTATAATAAAATAATTACCTTTGTAATAAACATATGTTTATGAACTGTTTTTTTTTTTTCAAATCAAACATCAGGTATTAGCAATTTCTTACATCAAACATAAAAATATAACTGTTCTAAAAATATTTATGAACTGTTTTTTTTCAACGAGATTTGATTAAACAAATTTCATGAACTGTTTTTTCTTTAAAGAGATTTTGTTTAAAAAATTATGAACTGTTTTTTTTTCAAATCAAACATCAGGTGTTAGCAATTTTTTTTACATCAAACATAAAAATATAACTGTAATAAAAATATTAATGAACTGTTTGTTTTTCGACGAGATTTAATTAAACAAATTTTATGAACTGTTTTTAAGAGATTTCGTTAAAATATTTATGAACTGTTTTTTTTTCAACGAGATTTGATTAAAAATTTTATGAACTGTTTGTTTTTCAACGAGATTTGGTTAAGAAATTTCATGAACTGTTGTTTTTCAACGAGATTTTTTTAAAAAAATTATGAACTGTTTTTTTTTCAATGACATTTGGTTAAAAATTTTATGAACTGTTTGTTTTTCAACGACATTTGTTTAAAAATATTTATGAACTGTTTGTTTTTCAATGAGATTTTATCAAGAAATTTTATGAACTGTTTTTTTCGACGGGATTTTATTTAAAAATATTTATTAACTGTTTGTTTTAACGAGAGTTGGTTAAACATTTTTATGAACTGTTTTTTCCAGTGTGATTTGGTTTTAAAATATTTATGAACTGTTTATTTGTTTAATTAAGAAAAACAGTTTATAAACACATTGTTTGAAAAAAATCATTCATAAATATATTAAAACACAGCACATAAATATTTTTATAACAGTTCTAATTTTTCTCGTTTTGTTTCTCTTTGTTCATTTTTACAGTGATTGCCCTTTCTGTTTTGTTTTCTATTTCTTTTTTATGTCATTCACGAAGTTTCTATTTTTATACGAACCAATCCTCATCTTCCACATTTAATTTTCACATAGTGCTGTTCAGCATAAACTTTTGGATGTAATGCACGATTTTTTTTGTTTATTAAGAGATTTTATTGTGTTATGAGGATAATTATATTCTTGATAATTTCTCTCCCGATAAGATTAAGGTTTTTAACCGCAATCATTGAATTACCGGCCAAACACGTATCATTGCGACAATTTTTTAATGTTCTAATGAAATTATCGGTAATTATTTAAACCAACACAAACAGAATATTCTGTCACTGATATCTGTGCAAGAAAGTAATTATCGATACAAAAGTGTATGATACAAAAATTTAAAAAGTAAACTGGTTAGTATATCCTGGAAGGAATATAAATGTTGCAGTAAAATTTCAAACAGCTTAGATATCTTATTTATTACTATGAATTCATTTATTGCATGGCAAGAAAAAAATAACATAAGCCTATTAAAAACTAAAAAAACCAAAAAAAACTTAGAGACCACCCACAGAATATTTATCCTAGATTAATGAGTTTATGATAGTATTAGATTAAAGAAAATCGTATGATTGCAATTTTATAGTTAAAAATCATTTGCATTTCTATGTCCTTAAAAGAGAAGAAATTATCCTCAAAGTGCAAAATCGTTAGAAACCAGACAATAGTATTCGAACTACGAAAAACGTGTTCATAATATTCGAAGAAATTAGTGCTGTACACCCTTCAGCAATCATCGACCCTAACGCCGTTTACCGTGTTTTTTTTCTCCCACATCTTCTATTCTGACCATGTCGTCTTGGCGAACACTGATTGGTAAGTATGCAAAAATAAAACATCACATACTTACAAAAGATGCATCATGTATAAATTCCGTGTGCCTTGCACATGCGTCTTTTTTTATCAAGTGTGTGTTAAGATAACCCATGAACGTTGTTAGTTGATCAATTCATCTCCTTATCTGCTAAAAATTGACCCATCTGCTCCGTGTCGCAAAATGCTGTCAACTCTTGATAACTGACAATTGTCACAAACTAACTTACACCTCTAACTCTATTGACTTCAAGTATCCGATTTTTGGCCTTAGAGTGAAGCGGAAAATGATTGGCTTTCCCAGCCACTATCAGTTGATTACTCATCCTATATATACTTTTTATCCTATTGTCTCTGGCCCTGGATATGACCTTAAACTATATCCGATGGTGAGCCCCAAGCTTGTGGGGTTTGGGGAGAGTAGAGCCACACTTTAATTGCAATTGCTCCCAGGTCCACTCTGACCCGGAGTGGTAGTACCTGTAAGAGTCCCAACTATGGGTTGAATAGAAACCGACTTAAAAAAAAACCCAACAAATATACTCCATTAAAATATTGTTATTCAAAATCACTGGATTCGGCATTAAATAACGTGAAAAGGGTTGATATGCCGTAAAACAAAAACAACCAATCAACCAACGTATTGTCTCTGTGCTTCTTGGTGAATTATTTCATAACATGTTCTGGCGTTTCTGAATTTTTGAGATGAGGATCGGTTATTCTTATCATTTGAATTAATCAGACTACTGTTCTAATCTTGAGTGTGATTTTCGCAACGTTTCGGTCGATGTAACCTCCGACCTTCTTCAGGTGTATCTTATTGAACTCGGGAATGCTTCTGTCGAACTCCCCAAGGACCCGTTGCGCAGTGGTAAGAATACTTGAAAAAGAAATGAATTGCAAAAAGATTGAAGGTTCAAATCTCAGTGTGGGCGAACGAAAAATACAATTGCAAATTACTTAGGATCTCTACCCAGTCATGGCTGACGGAACAAAAATATTCTACCCCCGTCAAGAAAATAAAGGTTACCGCTCGAAATTCCGTCTAAATTCCTGACAGCAAAATTTCCGAGTTCGACAAGATACACCTGAAGAAGGTCGGAGGTTACATCGACCGAAATGTTAAAAATCACACTCAAGATGAGAACAGTAGTCTGATGAATCCAAATAATACGACTTATTCTGTTTTGTTTTCTGAAATATTTTTCTTTGTCTATAAATCTTTTCCTTACACTGCACGGGACGCAAGCATTAGATGACGTCGATAGTATAAAAGTGCATCAGATTAAATAAAATATTTAAATGAATATTGATTTTATTGATCCCCAACCACCAGTGAAATGCTGAAAAAAAACCATAAAATAGGGTTCAATCGAAGTCAGCTTAGTGTACTCCGATGCCAGTTTAACCTCCTGTGTTCTAGAAACGAATGTGACAGGACGTTAACTAAAGAGATCGTGGGAACTTGTGGTGGAAACTCTCCTCATGCTGACTATTTACCTCCTACATATTGCTTTAATACAAACTAGCGGGAACTGTGGAAATTAAGTATTCATACACATTGAAATTATTTTTAATCAGATTTCATACGTAAACTACGTACTTGGAGGTTGTCGAAATGTTTGTTAACTGTTCCACGATTACGCATGTGTGAACATCTCTATGACAGCTTCCTTATGCTTAGAGTAAGTAGGATTCAAAACACTTTATAAACTTGTGCCAAGCTGGCCTGATGGTAATCATAATTTACTCAATGTATTTAGTTTCTGGACTCGACCTAAAGTCAAACATTTTTGACTAAAAATAAAGGAAATGTTTAGAAAAAAAAACATATACACGTGCACATTCTTCAGTTTCTTTCCGTTTATTTTTAGTTTAAATTTTAAAGTAATTTAACGTTACGTGTAACACCTACGGAAATATGCATTAACTAAAATATAATATTTATCCGTATTTTATGACCGGGCAATGCCGAGCGGACTGCTAGAAGCTTAAAAAAAAGCAAGTCTTATAAGTCTAAAAAGAAATGTAAAAATCTATTACATAAAATCTTTGTTTCATATAAGGCGAATGTATAATTATCTTACATAGCTGAAGAAATTACCTTACATAGCTGAAGAAATTACATAACATGGCTGAAGAAATTACGTTACATAGCTGAAGAAATTACCTTACATAGCTGAAGAAATGACCTAACATAGCTGAAGAAATTACCTTACATAGCTACAGAAATTACCTTACATAGCTGAAGAAATTACCTTACATATCTAAAGAAATTACCTTACATAGCTGAAGAAAGTACCTAACATAGCTGAAGAAATTAACTTACATAGGTGAAAAAATTACCTAACATAACTGAAGAAATTACCTAACATAGCTGAAGAAATTACCTTACATAGCTGAAGAAATTACCTAACATAGCTGAAGAAATTACCTTACATAGCATAAGAAATTACCTAACATAGCTGAAGAAATTAACTTACATAGCTGAAGAAATTACCTTACATAGCTGAAGAAATTACCTTACATAGCTAAAGAAATTACCTAACATAGCTTAAGAAAGTACCTAACATAGCTGAAGAAATTACCTTACATAGGTGAAAAAATTACCTAACATAACTGAAGAAATTACCTAACATAGCTGAAGAAATTACCTTACATATCTAAAGAAATTACCTAACATAGCTGAAGAAAGTACCTAACATAGCTGAAGAAATTACCTTACATAGGTGAAAAAATTACCTAACATAACTGAAGAAATTACCTAACATAGCTGAAGAAATTACCTTACATAGCTGAAGAAATTACCTAACATAGCTGAAGAAATTACCTTACATAGCATAAGAAATTACCTAACATAGCTGAAGAAATTAACTTACATAGCTGAAGAAATTACCTTACATAGCTGAAGAAATTACCTAACATAGCTAAAGAAATTACCTAACATAGCTGAAGAAATTACCTAACATAGCTGAAGAAATTACCTTACATAGCTGAAGAAATTACCTTACATAGCTGAAGAAATTACTTTACATAGCTGAAGAAATTACCTAACATAGCTGAAGAAATTACCTAACATAGCTGAAGAAATTACCTTACATAGCTGAAGAAATTACCTTACATAGCTGAAGAAATTACCTTACATAGCTACAGAAATTACCTAACATAGCTGAAGAAATTACCTAATATAGCTGAAGAAATTCCCTTACATAGCTGAAGAAATTACCTTACATAAGTGAAGAAATTACCTTAAATAGCTAAAGAAATTACCTTACATAGGTGAAGAAATTACCTTACATAGCTGAAGAAATTACCTTACCTAGCTTAAGCAGATATTTTGTTTATTGCAGCTTAGCTCATACATATGCAAAGATAAAACTAACTTTGCTTTATATATAAGATTTTCTATTTTCTTCGTGTTTCCAAATGATGTCGCGAGATTGTTTTTCATGTCTACTTCGCGCGTAGGAAAATATGCAATTATAACTTTAAAATATTTTCCCGTCTTAAATCTCAATTTTTTACAAACCAAATTCAACATTTGTCGACATAAGAAATATCTGCAAGCTTTTAATTGGTCGCTATTCCCAGCCGCGTCTCGCCGAATGCAACACTTTTAATATGGAGGACAAAAACAAAAAAACAAAATAACTTCTAATTGAAAGAGTTAATTTAAAAAAATTTTTTTTTCACTTTTTGAATGTCATATTGCTACGATTTCCTTAACAATTAAAAAATTAATATTTTTTTCCGAGTAAACGCAGTCTGCACTCTATGAACATTCTTAATTTTTTTTCATTTTTAAGCTTACAAAATATTTCTAGAATATAGAACTAATAAATTTATACTTCGCTTTAAATACATACACGTACCTATATACAAAAGCACACACACACACAACCACGTTTATATATATATATATATATATATATATATATATATATATAATGCAAGTTTGATTATTATGAAAGTCATACAATTGCATATTATAACTATATATCCAACACTAAATTTAAAAGCGATGTTTATATATATATATATATATATATATATATATATATATATATATATATATATATATATAACAACACAATATTACAGTAATGCCAAGTTCGTTGGGTAGGTTATAGGCCATATATTCAAGGCTCTCAAAACAGCTCATTTACGTGAACTGTTCAAAGGCAAAAAAAAAAAAAAAAAAGGGCAGGAGGACACCGGAAACGGTTCACGCACAATATGAAAGTCTCCCTGAAACAGTTCGTAACTAACTCGTAGATAAAATGAGTCAAGACAGAGGGTCATGTCGTACCGCAACTCACAAAGGGGCTACATTTGCTAAATTCGCATGCGATGCAGAACGCAAAAGAAAACCTAACCTTAGAAAAGACAGAGCAATCAAAACCTCCAATACAGAATTATCCTGTAAGTGTCCAACATGTAATTTTACTCCATACTTCAGAGCTCGAATCGGGTTTGAAAACTATCTTCGACTCCACAGAAGAATTGAATTGTTACAGTCACCTTCTGAAGTGAGAGACGAACATTATATATATATATATATATATATATATATATATATATATGTTTGTGTATATATATCTATACGTATACTTATTTTTAAGTATATATATACAGAAATACACACACTTATATATACATATATACATATATATATGTATATGTATATATACTTATTTTTAAGTATACATATACACAAATAAATACACGTACACAAACATTATATATATACATATATATATATATATATATATATATGCATTTGCCACTTTTTGAGAGAAGCTTGCCATATCTTTAGGTTGATGTCAGATGTCGATATGCGTATAGTTGGCTCTTCATCCCAGCTTCACTCTTGCGTCATCGTTCACAGATGTGGCCGAGGAACTATATATACGCATATATAAGTTACATTATTGCTATTTAGTATTACTATATATATAAAACTGTTCAAAAGTCATAACAATTTTTATATCGAGGATCATCAGTGCAGAAAGATATATTTGCAACTGAGTAGGATATTAAAGTCAGTTGCAACACCAATCACCATCTCAGAAGCCAGTACTTCTGGTAAAGACATTCTACTAAATGTAACCCAGAATTTCATTTATATACATGATGATTGCAATGTCTTGCCAGACGAATGCCACTCCCTCGGACACTGAAAGTCCATGAGCCCAAATGCCTGAGAGAGGATATCTATACACAGATGATGTTACAAAGTCTTAGCTTTGTACGAAAGATATATTTGAAACTGAGTAGGATATTCAAGGTCAGTTGAAACACCAACCTTCATCTCAGAAGCCAGTACTTCTGATAAAGACATTCTACTAAATGTAACCCAGAATTTCATTTATATATATATATATATATATATATGATTGCAATGTCTTGCCAGACGAGTGCCACTCCCTCGGACACTGAAAGTCCATGAGCCCAAATGCATGAGAGAGTATCTATACAAAGATGATGTTACAGAGTCTTAGCTTTGTACGACAACTAAATCTCTTTCTCGGTTCAAAATGTTGAGATCCAGTAACAAGCAAGAGCAAGATAGCCAGCAACAAATTAAACTGTAGACCAGTTTGTACACACACACACACACACACACACACACACACACACACACATATATATATATATATATATATATATATATATATATATATATATACTAGCAGGCTGCCCAACATTAACCGGTCGTAAAATACGTAAAATATGCTTAAATATTATATTTAGATTAATGCAGTTCTAGTATTTATTATTATGCTAGCGGGGGTACCCGGCGTTGCCTAGGTGTGGTGAGGTGTGTGTGTGTGTATGCGTGGGGTGGGGTAAATCCAAACAAAATGGAATATAAAGAATAAGCGAATGTAATAACCCTGTTTAAATATTATAAAAAACAAAAACAAACAAAACAAAAACCAACAAAAAAAACAGCGAACGTGATGCAAAATAAAGAATAAGCGAACGAAGAAAGAAATGGCATAAATAACGCTGTTTCAATATTAAAACTTAAAAAATCGAAAAAAAATATATCCGATATCTCAGTTCCAATGTGCAATCTTAATGTAACGACGCTGCCAATATTGATCGCGTGAGTTACGTCGTTATTTTTAAAAATATTTATTTTTTGCGCATGCGTGTTTGGCTAAATTGTCATGCAGGAACAATTTTTTGCTACTCTCCCTCATCGCGAACGCCGAGCTTAAATGCTAGTATATATATATATATATATATATATATATATATATATATATATATATATATATATATATATATATAAAGTGCTATGTGTTAACCATAACCTTTTAACGTAAATATAAAGTATGCAGATCTTCTGCATGAATATAATTAAACGTATTTCTTTTTAATCCCACGAATTTTTTTAATCTCATGAACAAAAAAAAAAACGAAAAAAAAAACTAATAGGAAATTAATTTAAATGAATGTTTAAAAGAATATATAAATTAGCTTGATCTTTTGCAAATGAATGCAATTCTACAACCCATATATAACAAATCTATTTTCATTTAAATAAATAGAAAAAGGGGTTTTTAATACGAATGTCAATACACACACACACACAAATTAACTATAGAAGTTAATATATAAGCATTTGTGCGATGTCTGTTAAGGCATTTCCGTCCATGTTTAAAAATACGTGCCTTAATAAATCATTAGATAAAAAGAAAAGAGATGGAAAGATAACAAAAATTCAGATCAAGAACCTGAACTGATTTAGGAAATATATTATCAATTCAGTTATGAAAAATCAATCACCACATTAAAAACCGACCTTGTGTCTAACTCTGCCCTCGTGCGGAGTCTAGTAAATAGTAACGTCCATAATTGGTATCATGCAGGCAAATACATAGGAAGAAAATGAAGTTATGCAAATCTAAAACAAAACAAAACAATAGAAAGTCTAAAAGAGCTTTGAGTATCTTCCAACAACAACAACATATAAACATAAAAATAAAATAAATACAGTTTATATGCATAAGGATACTGAATTCAACATATTGTAGACTTAGCACTTCCATAAGCCTATATATCGGTCGAAATTTCATAAATACAAAAACGGTATTCAACAACATAATAGTGAAAAAAAAACCCAACAAAAAACAAAAACAAACAAAAATCCCCCCAAAAACCCCAAGAACCCCATAACTTAAATTGCTATATTGTTGAGTAACACCATTAGCTGTTCATCTGTATGTTTATCTATTTATATATGTGCGAGAAGGAAGATTACCAGGTTGCTGATTGGCGTGCAATAACTCATTACATTGGAATGCATAATTTCTTCACTTCTGATCGACAGATTACGCAAGAGATGGAAAACTCTGACAATACAAATTGTGTTCAATTGCTCTTTAACTCTATGGCGTAGTTTGCACCAGTTAATGCAATCAACTCTAGCAATAAGTGTGTAGGTAATATATGGATTTGTTCGCTCTGCTTCTTGCAAATGAATAGTAGGCAGGGTTTCAATTCAATCTACGTAGAGCGCAAATAAAACTGCGCCTATAAAATCTGTAAATTGTGAGTCATACTTTGAACACGGCGAGAGAACCCATCCTTATATATATATATATATATATATATATATATATATATATATATATATATATATATATATATATATATATATACAAAAGTATAAATTTATGCATAAACTTTAAGTATTTACTTCAACAGTGCTCAATACGTAGGTAGAGCTAGGTAGAAAGTTATAAAATATATATGGCGATTAAGATACACAGAATATTCCGCGTTTCATCTACGCTTGGATTCATCATAAGCCTGATGAATCCTAGCGTGGATGAAACGCGGAATATTCTGTGTAGCTCAATCGCCATATATGTTTTATAACTTATAACTTAATATATATATATATATATATATATATATATAATATATAACCATTATATATATATATATATATATATGGACTATTGATAAGACGATTCCAATATTTTTTCCGATTTCGATAGAATTACTGATTCAGTACTAAATTCCCGATTCCGATACAATTACCGATTCCAGTTCTTTATAAATCACGAAATATTTAACTGTACTGTTATTTTTACTGATTATTATAAAAAGCAACAACAACAACAACAACAACAAAACTACGTTTTATGTGCATATATTTTCTCAACCGTAAAATTACAATTGTGGAGAGTGATTTATATATTTTAGTTTGACTGGTAATTTTAAATCAATAAACATTAATCATTTTATAATTATTACCGGTGAACAAAATCAAATTAAAAAGATAAAATAGACTGAAAAGTTCCGATTTTTCGTTATCAGATTTATCGTCTCAACACAAGCGCGCGCACCTCCCCCACATATGTATATGTAATAGTTGTATAGTTTAGTTCACTAGATATAAATCCACTGAAACTCGTGTTTTATTAAAGAGTGCTCAATGGAGGACAGAGCAGGCAGATAGCACGTTTATTATATAAACATTATTGCATTTATAAGCGCATATCTGGTCCAGTGGAATCTCAATTTATAGAGTCTCACTTCATCAGATCCAAAAACTGAGTCGCGTCTTTTTTCGGTCTCTCTATACTGAAATTACACTGAAACATGTCTGCACATATGTAACCAATAATGTTTTTATAATAAACAGATTATATATATATATATATATATATATATATATATATATATATATATATATATATATATGTGTGTGTGTGTGTGTGTATGTGTGTGTGTGTGTGTGTGTGTGTGTGTAAGAAACCTTTATGAACTTTTTCCGAGGGGGAGAAACTAGTGATTTCTGCACGATATCACATGCGGTAACATGTTATATTCGATAATTTTTTTTTATATAAAAATCAAAACAAAATTAACATAAACTGAAATAATAAGAGTTCGAATTAAGCTATAATTTTTAGAATAGAACGTTACTGCAATAGTTGAATATTACTCTAAAATGTGTTTTTAAACATATTTTTTAAGAAAAATAATATTATTATATGACCCAATCCCTTGGGGAGGGGCCAAAATAGCGTCATTAAAGTGTGAAATTGGCACCGAATTAAAGTATTTGTCAGGTAATCTGTCCCGGACAACAGCAGATGACCCAATGAATTTTTAATAATATATCAAATATGAAAAAAGTGAAAATTTAATGATGACGCATTAAATTGCTAACCGCGGGTTTAGGACAAAAGAAGTCATGTTTTTTCTTCGCCTCAGCTCAGATATGGCTTAAAGGGTCAAGGTATTGACCCCGAAATCGTGTGAAGAATATGAATTACGTAAATCTTTTCGGGAAAATCCCTAATCAATATGCAAGGATGTGTTGGACAACTAACCAAGCAGAAAAGGCCCCAGTTAGAGTCAATTGAGGTGAGAGTCCGGGGGACGTTTTTGAGTTTTGAAATCGCCAAGCTAAGTTCGTCACCTTCCCCTGCCCGTGACCCGCGCCATCCATCAATTGAAGGAAAAAAACCCCAGAGATTTCGTGTAACTGACTGTTGAAAGAAATTCATCAAACCATTGTAAAAAGAACTTGCAAATATTATTTTAATTGTAATTAACTAGTTTTGGATTTTAATAATTAGAGTAGAAGAAAAAAAACACCAAAGTTTTTTTTCTTTATTTTTTTTGTAAGTTGAGTTTCTCTTGTCACTTTCCTGATGACATCTTTGGCTTAATGAGCTGTTAATTTTTAGCGAGCGACCAGCGTTACACAACGGATGGTATATCGACCCTGGTTTCGAGAAGTGACTGAGAAAACCCAATACCTCTACTGAAGATTGAAAGACCCTGGAATCTGAAGAACTGTATAATTGCTCGGATCAGAAGAAAAATCCGGGGAGGTGATATAGAATTGTCCTTTGGGATCGGTGTAGATAATACACGTCCCGCTACGTAAAGATAACACTTGTCCCGTGACCTAGAATTTTGATCCTTGGGTTGTAAAGGTCTCACAATTGTTATTATTAAATTATTAATCTGAACTAATCTTTCTTTTATTCAAAACCAGTGGGGGACAGCCGGCTTTGCACGGTCGTAAAATACGCTTAAATATGATATTTTAATCTGTCCATATTTCGTCCATATTATCAGTGAGACGTGATTTCAAAAATAAAAAAAAATATTTGTGTGCTATGAGCTAGAATCAAAACCGAAAACAAAACTATAACAATAGCATTGAAAGATAATAACGTTACCATTCTACCAAGAAGACACGAGTATGAAGCGATTAAAAATAAACTAAGATGAATGTATATTTTCACTCGTTCTTGCAGCTTTCCATCAAACAAGACTAAAGACGAACCAGATATGTTCCTACTTGGGCAGATGTTCAACCCCAAATAAGTGTTATTCGCCCTTTCTGTTGTAAAAGTGTTTTATGTATATCATTCTTCCATTAAAAACTGCAATTAAATGTACATACATACAAAAACTCTAGATTAGACGATCACAACGCAAGAGAGTCATGTACAGGCACACGCATATACATACGGCATGCAGATGACTGCGACACGTATATACAAACGTATATATATACTTTCATACAATCTAACCACTAGAAAACACAGGTATACATAAAATATACAATCGCTCCCGAATGTTATACAGAGGCACTCTATACAACAGTATTTAGCTTCCTGTGTTTAAAGATTTAGTGCGGGATGGAACGCACAAGAAACAAACAAAGCAAAAACTAAAACAAAAGAAAAAAACACATAGTAATATAAGAGTCGTATTTAGAATTGTAGCATGGCAGATACTTTATATTTTCCGTTGTTATTTTTCCGAGACTTCAGCTGAGTTGATATTCGATGTAAATGTTTTAGATAATTCTTGAAAGACAATTGTGAGAAAAGCATCCGAAGGATCTTTTGCGGATATTCTTTTGCAAATAGAATAATCACTTTAAAAATAAATATGCTTTTCTTCCAAGACAATATATATATATATATATATATATATATATATATATATATATATATATATATATATATATATATATATATATATATACTAGCAAAAGTACCCGTCGTTGACTGGGTTCAAAAACAGCCTACAGAAAATGAATTCTGATTTATGAAAGTATAATAGGTTATGAAAAGGAAGAGTTGTAAATTTGGGTTTAATTTGGGGGTATCAAAACCAAAGCAAACTATGATGAAAGCAAAAATAAAATAGATGAACCCCATAATTTATTGTACCATACATGTTCACACTGAAACACTTATCACAATATTCTGTGGATCTATATTAAAAAACCTTGTTAAACTTTGTGACATATTTCCATTCTATGGAGGTCAGGCGCGAACGAACACCCCATAATTTTATTATATCATATTTCTTCAAACTGAAACATAATTATCAAATTATACTTACGCAGATAGATATGAAAAGTCTTTATTAAAGTTTGTGCCTATTTCCATTCTATGTAGGCCAGGCGCGAACCCAGGCCCCACAATTATATTACACCACCCCTATTTAAATTAAAACATACTTATCAAAGTATTCTTATGTACATCTATATCAAAAACACTTGTAAACGTTTTTTTTATTTTTAAATTTTTTATTTCCATACTTTGTGGACCAGGCGCGAACGTGAACCCCACAATTTTAATGAACCACCGTTCTGCCAGATCAAACATACACATTCCTGTATCTCGATACATCTTCTATCATTATATGTAATTAGTTTTTTAAATAGTCAAGCATATAGGAACCTATTCGTGACCACACACACACACACACACACACACACACACACACACACACACACACACACACACATTCAGCTTTATATTATATTATATATATACATATATATATATACATATATATACATATATATGTGTGTGCGTGGTAGTGTATATATATATATATATATAGATATTGACACAATGCACACATATAAATGTATATATATATATATATATATATATATATATTATGAGGTATATTTGCTAAAAATCAGAGAAAAAACTCCCCGAGAGGTTTGTAAAGCTAAATATGTTTTTTCTTATCTCAAACTCGGGGAGTTTTACTTAAATCATTACAAGTTATTTCACTAGATAGGAAGATAAATTATCCTGTCGATCTCGTCAGACGATCTAAGCCCCAAAAATCGTCTGACGACACCGGAAGGATTATTTATTGCCCTGTCTATTTAAACAACTTGTAATGATTTAAGTAAATATATATACATATATATATATATACATTGAAACAACATTTAATGATTGTATATATATATATATATATATATATATATATATATATATTGATGATATATATACATGTTGATTATATATATACATATATATATATATTGATTATATATACATATATAGACGATCAATCTATCACTTAATCAATATATATATATATATTTACTTAAATCATTACAAGTTGTTTCAATAGACAGGAAGATAAATTATCCTGCCGATCTCGTCAGACGATCTTAGCCCCAAAAATCGTCTGACGAGACCGGCAGGATTATTTATTGTCCTGTCTATTTAAGCAACTTGTAATGATTTAAATAAAAATCCCCAGGGCTACACAATAAAATATATATTGAAACAACATGTAATAATTATATATATATATATATTGATGATATATATATGTTGATTATATATATATATATATATATATTGATTATATATTCATATATATACAATCAATCAATCAATATATATATATATATATATATATATATATATATATTGAAACATCTTGTAATGCTTTAAGTTAAAATCCCCGAGGTTGAAATAATAAGCACGCACACCCACATATATATATATATATATATATATATATATATATATATATGCATGCATATATATTATGTTAAATTATCGCTAAGTTTCCATTGTTTATAAGGAAAATTACAAACATAGGCACACGTCTCTCTGTCTCTTCATATATTCATATAAATAATAATGATTCATTTGTCTAATGATCAATTTATCTAATTTTCAAATTTATTTAAGTTTCCTTTAGTGTAAATATTACACAGCGCGTATGGCCTGCATGTGAGAAAACTGTAAGATATCTGGCTACCAAAAATATTAGCAGCAGCAGAATCCGTTTTAGCGATATGTAAATTAGCAAGTGTGCGCGAGCTTGCGGCACAAAAAAAAGGAAAGCTGAAAAAATAACAGCATAGTTTACCAGGCCACAATATTTGCAAAAGAAAACCCGAATAACAACAAATATCACGTAGGTATGACTTCCTTAGATTTAAAAACTCGATATTATTACCACAAAAGTACATTCAATAATACGAAACACCGAATTAAAACAACACTAGCGAACAAATATTGGAAACTCAAGGAAAGCGGACGTTCGTCGGTAGTCGAATGGAAAATAGTAAGACAAGCAAGCACATGTAGAGACCTAGAAGATACATGTAGATTCTGCCTCAATGAAAAATTTGCTATCCTATACTTTAAAGAATCCCAACATCTATTAAACTGTTGGAGAGAAATAGCGAACAACTGTGTTCATAGGATAACATTTACTCTAGGATAGAGATACAAAATAATTTTAGCACTAACAATAACAATAGAAAATAAACAAATAAACAAATAAAAAAATAAACATACATATACATAAACTATCACCTCCACACACGTATATATATATATATATATATATATATATATATATATATATATATATATATATATATATATATATAAACTAGCATAAAAACAAAAGCATTTAACCTAGATTAAAAATAGGTCAGGACACTAGATATCTATGCTCCCCGCTAAAATAGCACACACAAAGGAACGGGTCAACCGGAGGTCAACTAGGCATCTGTTCTGTAAGTGCCTGATCAATGGCTGATTAGGTAGGGTGCGGTGGAAACTGGAAAGCTGATTGGCTAACTAAAAACTTAATAGAAGGTGCGTATATAAAAACACGAGACAATCACAAAATTCTCACATAAGCCTAATGAATCCTAGCCTGGATGAAACGCGGAATATTCTGTGTAGCTTAGTCGCCACATATATTTTATAACTGACTACCTAGCTCTACTTACGTATTGAGCACTGTTGAAGTAAATACTTAAAGTTTACGCATAAATTTATACTTTTGTATATTAATTTATGTCATTAAATGAAGTAGTTATATCTATCTATCTATCTATCTATCTATATATATATATATATATATAAGGTAAAATATCTAAAAATAAAATAATCACATTTCAACAAGGTTTTTGGTTGTGCTTAATTAAAATGACTGGCCTCGAATAAGACCAGAGATCTCTTGTCACCTAATGATATGTTTTAAGACTGGGACAGTAAATTTATTGTAGCGACTTACGCTAATTTTTAAAAATCTTAATGAAATAAAATCCTATATACATAC
>NC_136496.1:11026272-11166272 GCF_053919585.1 Euprymna scolopes | reverse complement strand
TTGGTCTCTAGATCATAGTGATGGAGCCAGGTTTCATCCTGTGTAATCAGTCTTTTGAAAAACTTTGACTCATCTTCTTGGCAAATCTCCAAAGCTCGAGCACTCGATGCGTTCTCGCTTCTGAAATGGTGTGAGCAACCTGGGAATCCATCTGGCAGACACCTTATACATATGCAAATGGTCATGTATTATAGTTTCCACAGATCCTGTACTAATCTTGACATCTTGGGCTATTTGACGAATAGTAATGCGCCGATCTTCCAAAATGGCAGCCTCAACTTTACGGACAGATGCCTCATAAATGACAGAAGGGGGGGGGCGACCAGTTTTTCCACAGACTTCCGGCCATGTTTTAATTCACGATGCCAGCGTTTTACAAGGTCATATGATGGGGCACTATCACCATAAGTTTCTTTCCCTTTTTTAAAAGTCTCCTGTGGTGTGCGTCCTTTCAAATACAAAAACCGGATCACTGCTCGACATTCAACAGGCTCCATTCCACACCTGACTCAGTTCAAACACCTGTAAAACAGAAACCACAATTAATTCAGAGCTGTAATTTACCACATCACCCGAAGAGATATGAATCATTGCACATACAAAATTTCAGCGAGATCAGACTACTGGAATTAGGTCAGCGGCATTACTTATTGCACGCGCCTCGTATATATATATATATATATATATATATATATATATATATATATATATATATATATATACACACTTTACGCATGCGTAAATATTTATTTATACGTTTAAATCATTTTATAATTTTAGTATCCATGTGTTCTTAGGTTTTAATACTACTGCAAAGGCGAATGTTTTGGTTTACATTCTAGTCGATGGCATTCAAGTCTTTTTTTTTTCAATTTTGAGATCACTACTTTATATTGAGTACAATATTCAATGGAGAACTGGTTGTATGATAATAAATACGAAATAATTTAAATATTTTAAAGTGAAAAATTAAAACCGGGAATTTCGAGCGGCATGCAAGTACTTAGCTATATGTATCTATGTATCTATGTCGCTCTCTCTCCTCTCTCTCTCTCTCTCTCTCTGTCTCTCTCTCTCTCTCTCGGTCCTGGATATGACCTTAAACTATATCCGATGGTGGGGCCCCAGCTTGCAAGCTTTGAGGAGTGTAGAGCCACCCTTTTATTGCCATTGCTCTCAGGTCCACTCTGATCTGGAGTGGTAGTACCTGTTAGGGTCCCAACTATGGGTTAAATAGAAACCTACTTGAAAAAACAAAAACCAAACAAATATGTTCTATTAAAAAAATTTTTCTTCAAAATAACTGGATTTGGTATTAAATAACCTGAAAAGGGTTGATATGCCGTAAAACAACTACAACCAACCAACCAACCAACCCTCACTGTCTCTCAATATATATATATATATATATATATATATATATATATTTTGTATTCTTTTTTATAATTTTAGACATTTTAGAAGTCGGCTTATTTTAGTTAAGTTTTTTTTCACCCTTGTATAGTTGAATTGTCTGCTGTTATTGTAGCCATTTTAAAAGCCAAATTATGCAAGTCTGCGATAAGTTAAATTTATTTTTTTCCGGGAAGTTAAAATATATTCTTGAGTTTTACATTTTTTTACTCAGACCTTCTCTCTCTCTCTCTCTATCTCTCTCTCTCTCTCTCTCTCTCTCTCTCTCTCTCTCTATATATATATATATATATATATATATATATATGTATATATGTATATATATATATATATATATATAAACATTATTAAATATCTACAGACACTAGTTTTTCAGCATTTCAGGGGTCATCACTGCAGGCAACAGTGACAATATCTGACTCCATTAGCAGAGACATGATCCATTCAGACACCGTTAATCGCGTGAAATACCGTTAGAATTTTGACATTTACTTTGTAAATGTTTGTAACGTCTGTCAGAGTGATATAAACATTATACGATGATCTTCATATATATATATATATATATATATATATATATATATATATATATATATATATGTAATGCAAATGGTCTTGATTGGCATTAAAACCACCAATTCGGTTTACAGTTTCCGATTTGAAAAATTCTGCGCATGCGTAAGTAAATAAAACCAAAGCCATAAATGTTTTTTTAATTGACAATATTTTTCCTTAAAATATGCTGTTAACCTAGCCAATAGCTGACAGTAATTGGCGTCGCCAGACTATAATAAATATTTGAAGCCAAATATTCCAGAAGAGGCCAAATTGAAAATTGTAGCCAAATTTTTACAGACAAAAAAAAAGTAAAATTGAAACAAAAAACAAAAAACAAACAAAAAACAGAGCATGTGTGCGTGAATATAAATACATGTATATATTTGTCATGTCATTATTGTTATATTTGTATACTTGTGTAGATTGGGGATGTATTGAACCGACGCATTAAATATATATTTATATGTTGAAAAGTTTAGCCCACAAATATCTGCGCTTATTCATTACTGTTTTTTTTTTCCGAAAATAAAATACGAAAATTTATTTGAAAAAAATATTTTGCATGCATTATTTTTATTTTATTCAAATGATTATTTTTGTTCGAAAAATAGCAAAATGCTGAACTAATCCTATTGCTAACAACCACTTACAAAGCAGCACGCATACACACCTACTTGGAACCGCAATCTTTACCATAATGGCTCTTACAGCTTTTGCAAATGATGTACATGACAAGCGATTCATGCAGAATGAAGAAATGACGGCGCGAGAAACTGTGTGGTTATTTCGAAATTCTTCAATGACTAGCCAAGCGTCAGTTAATAGCCAATTCTAAGACAGGTTGCAACGCAATTCGCATTCCATTGATGAATAGAGATGGTAATGGAAAAAAACTGATATCATCAGTCAATACAGACGAACGTTTGTATTAAAGGGGAGAGAGTAAAGTGGAAAGTATGGCGTTATTACATAGGAAAGAAATGAATGTGGTTGAAAGAAATGCAAACTGACAAAAACTATTTTGAAATAAAAAACAAAATATAAGTTTATTTGATTTTGAAAACTTCCGTATTTTTTTTTTTTTGGACTAATAATAAATAAATGCAAACATTTGGAAGCTAACATATTCAATTTAGTCCAGAGTAAACATCTTCAATATAGCCATTTTTCTCTATATAGCATTAACAAAGAAAATGTTCGATGTTCAAAAGAAGGTCAATTTGTTGTTTCTTTTCGCATTAACATTCTTTCATAAACCATAACTTCTATAGTGTATATATATATATATATATATATATATATATATATATATATATATATATATATATATATATATATATATATATATACACTAGCGGACAAAAATCTGGGACAGTTTTATTTTTTAAATTTCTCCAAGTCATTCGAGGAGGGGGGATTACAAGTAAACTTACACACATTTAACATATATCTTATGTTGATAAACTGTATTAATTACATTTCATTATAAAGGATAGACAAAAAGTTATGAGTATTTATATTTTCTTTTTTGACAAAGCAAAGACAATAATTTATTGTGGAATGTATAGTCGGTTTTTCCACTTTTCTAAGTACAAAAATAACGATTAAGTCGATTACGTCACTTTGTAGTCATTGCAGCCGCTTCCACCATCATTATGACACCTAAAATTGATGCTTCCGTCAAAAAAATCAATTATTAAACTTCATGGGGAAAAAGATTCAGTATGGAAAAAGCTGATGACTTGAAGCTGTCGAAAAGTATCGTTGGGAGAGTGATAACGGATTTTAAGAATATTGGAAAAATTCTACCACCGAAAAAAAATGGCAGACCTCAAATAACTTTTCCTAGACAAGATCGATTGATCAAAAAGATGGCACTGAACTAAAGGTTTCAGACAGCTGCCAGCATATCCCGTGAACTACATGCCTATAATGACATTAAAGCGTCTCGTAAAACAGTATCAAGACGCCCGAATGAAATTGGTCTGTTTGCGAGATCACCAGCTAAGAAACCATTAATAAACAAGAAGAACAAGAAACTCAGATTTAGCTTTGCTCAAGAGCATGTGTTGTGGACAGATGATCAGTGGCGAGATGTATTTTTTTCTGATGAAAGTAAGTTTAATGCATATGGATCTGACGGGAAGAAATTTATAAGGCGGTTTGCTGGCGAAAGATTTAATAAAAATGAATGAGGAAAACGGTTAAGTGGGGTGGGGGTAGCGTAATGGTGTTTGGAATGATTTCTTGGGAAGGAACGACTGATCTGGTCCGTTTAAATACCAGAGTTAATGGAACAATATACAAGAACTTGTTGAGAGACCATGTCATCCCAATACTTCGAAATTCTATGTGTGAAAAACCTATTTTCATGCAGGATAACGCCCCCTGCCACAAGGCTAAGCATGTAATGGGATTTTTGAATGAACAAAATGTGGATCTTTTCGATTTGCCTTCTGAAAGTCCGGTCCCTAAACCTCAATAAAAACCTATGGTCTACTTCGGGGAACCGTGTGAGTGCAAGAAACTCTATCAATACTGAAGATTTGTGGCTAAAACTTCAAGAAGAATGGACGAAAGTTTCACGTGATGATGAATCAAGATCTCATTCAATCTTGCAGTAAAAGATGCGCTGCAGTTGTAGAAAATAAAGGCTTGTTCATGTGCCCACCAATTTTCGTATTTTGTTGCTTCAATCATTTTTAAGTTTATCTTATTTGTCCAATGGTTTTGGCCACTTTAATTAAAAAAAAAAAACAACAAAAATTGAAATACTCATAACTTTTTTTCTATTTTTATAATAAAGTGTAATTAATACAGTGTATCAACGTAAGAGATATGTTAAATTCGTGTAATTTTATTTGTAACCCCCCCCCAAATGTTCTGGAGAAATTGAAAAAAAAAAAACTAAAGTGTCCCAGATTTTTGGCCGCTAGTATATATATATATATATATATATATATATATATATATATATATATATATATATATATATATATATATAAGATAGTCACATTATGTGTTTTAGTTCCTTCCCCATTGGTCCCGAAACCACTAACCTATCTTTTGCAAATTTCACTTAAAGGTAAGTTCCTATTTACAATGCCTCCCCACGGGACAGAGTTAGACACCAGGATCGTGTTTTAATGTGGTGAAAAGGAACAAAAATAAAAATTGTCTCAGTCGTGAAGGATTTCTCCTCCACTGACAGAGAACAAGAAATTGAAGTGTAGCATCTTAAGAACAGATACTACACTTTGATCTTGTCCCGAAAATGTAAGTTATACGCCTGGTAGTGTTCTTAAATGTGTTTTGTTTATTAATTCATCCGATAAATAAATAATCGTTCTATCTTATAGAGAAAAAAGACGAATTCCACAGGGAAATATTTTGCATTACACCGGCCAATGGAAAGAATAAAGTCTCACCAAATCATTTGCCAAATCGAAAAAATCTTATCTTATAAAATAGTCTTTGTATCCTATAGATAAAAACGAAGAAATTTACAAGCGAATATGTTAAGTTACACCGGCCAAGGGTAATAATAAAATCTCAGCAAATGATTTCTTTAAAAAAAAACATATTTAATATAATGTTAAGATGTAGTACAGCGGTGAAGCAATCGATTACATATTGAATTATCCCCCGATCAAGCCCATGTTTACCTCTACATTTTATTTTAATTTTTTATTATTATTAAAGATTTAAATATACGATCAAGCCCAAATCTCAGCTGATGTGATATTGTAAATGAACATAGACAAAATTTGATGAATGACATTAAAAGTATTTTTATTCATTTAGTTTTTTATTGCGAATTAGTCCACCGGGCAAATTATTTCTCGTAATATATAATAATCAATAGACGATTGATTATTTAATAATACATATGAAATCTGCATAAATTAAAATATCATGTTTAAACGTATTGTATGACTGAGCAACGCCGGGTAACGTCAGGCAATGCTGGGCTGGCAGGTTATATATACACATATGTATATACATTTGTATATTTTGGCAGAAAGTCATCATACAAGAAAGTCTTGTCTTTTTTTTAAGGCTTGGTGTATGTTTAATTAGTTCTATTCTTTATATCTCTATCTCTACAATTATATAAATGCAACTTTGTTTGTGTGTGAGTTCGTTCCTTATAGACTCAGAAATGGCTGAAGTAATTTTCTTTAAAATTCACAGAACATTAGTGTATAAGTCTAGGAGTGATCTTAGGAAGGCTTTGTCTCAGAATACCCCCGATAATTACTGATAATCGATAATCGAAACGGTTGTTTTATTTATCTATCATCGGCGAAGCAATTTTTTCTATGTCGTCGCGGGAAACAATGATAGAAGAATCGATCGTAAAAATTCTACTGTGGGTAAGTTGATAGTGTTTTTTTTTTGTTTTTCTGTTTTTGTATTACGTGATCTATAGGCAGGTGCTCGTCTGAACTCCAATCTCTGGTCCCCCCTCGCCAATCTTTCACGAAATACACCCGTCTAGCCGAATCTTCTGCGAAAAATTCCCCCCCCCACTCTTTATCTGTGCCTAAATCAAAACGTGGATTCCATGAACAAAGCTTCTTTCTTAGAACTGCACGCCTGTAGAACTCTGTTCCGTCTGCTGTCTTCCCACCTGACTACAACTTGGATGTGTTCAAGTCCAACGTTAAAAAATTCCTAATGAACTGCCCCCTTAAGTAAACACTTCATCAAACCTCCACACTAACGTAATGTACTTGCAATAACCCTTATCCCTGAGTGGCTTCCGGGCCTTGATAAGTTGTGACCACTGTGTAAAAAAAAAAAAAAACTCCACACGTAAATTTCTTAATGTTTTTTTCATAAACTGCAAAGGATTTTATAAGACTTGAAAATTTACATTTTTTTTTTTTTTGCGCATGACGTGGTCTGTAAGGTCAAACCCCGCACATAAATGTCTTAATGTTTTTTTTTCCTTAACTGGAAAATAATTTTATAAAAGAAACAGTAGCTTCTCTAGAGTGCAATGTAGAATAACATATATTTTGGACTAAGTTACTGCATGGAGGTATGTGAAGCTTCCTCCCGGGTGATTTCACGGATTTCGATTACAATAAAAATATGGGAATGTGAAATATTCGTTGATCAACATTCAATTCCTGACAATGTCGGTTCTCTTTGCTAGTTGGTTATAAAGTTGGGTGCGGGATGGGTAGAAGCGAATTATTTATTTTTAGTTTTGATTTTTTTTATTTCATATTTTCTTTCTTTCTTTCTTTCTTTCTTTATTTATTTAGTGTTAGTTGTTGAATAAGGACACCAACTACACTCGCTCCTGGCGACAATCGGATGTACCGATTAAAAGAGTTTGAGAAGAATATGGCCGAACAACAACTATTGGGCGCCATAATATTCCACATGCCAGCCGTAACAAGAAGGACCCATTGGCGAATTGCAAATTTATTAAACAAAATCGTAAAACAGAAGAACTCAGTCGTCTTCAATCAGCCCTACTTTAATATAACACAATAGTAAAAGAAGAAAATCAAGTCGAGATTGGTTTAACAAACGAAGTGTATTAACATCACAGGTAAAAACGTAGGAATATGGGTATAACTGACTAGCGCTTAGCTAGGCAGTGGAGTACTGTCGCTCTTGATTGCCGGTGTAGACATTATATATATTATCGTTTGTTATTAAACAATCATCCCACGCATTATCACGTTTTTTTATGATTCCGTGTAGTATATGCGTGTTTGTAATATATACAATAAAATCTGCGCGAGAAGAGATAGTACATGTATACAATGTTGAATATGGTATGATGTGGAATACGGCCAGATGAAAAATGAAGATAATACATTAAAACTTAAAGGAAATGTCGGAACAAAAAATGAAGAAAAGAAACGATATTTTGTCATACGATGTTTGTGATTATATGAATTGTGAATTATATATACAGGGATTCTGAGATGAATATTAGTTATCTAGAATCAACGAAAAAAAAAAAACACACACACACACACACGCACACACAAACGTGCACACACATATATGTATATATATATATATATATATATATATATATATATATATATATATATATTTCTCTTGAAATATCTTTTCTTAAATTATAATTCGCTTTTATTTAAACCAATTGTTTTAATTTAGTAAGCTCAATGTAATTACAGAGCATATGAAAAATAAATAACAAAAGTCTATATTGCAAATTTCCAGATGTTGACCATCTTACAATTTATTAGAATTATATAAAGAAAGATAGAGTTATAATAATTGAACTTACATTAGAAATTTATTACATTATCATGTAAATAAGGATGAGAAAAGCTGAACGGAAAATGAGGAAATGGACCTCTTTAGGTCATGGCATATATATATATATATATATATATATATATATATATATATATATACACAGAGAGAGAGAGAGAGAGAGAGAGAGAGAGAGAGAGAGAGAGAGAAATAAATAAAATAAAGAGGAACACACCGAGTTATGTGTTCATCAACGTTTCGTCTTTATTTCGAGAATTCCTCGTAATTTGTATTTCTTTATTTTGTCGGAATACTATTTCCATTATTCTCAATATATATATATATATATATATATATATATATATATATATATATATATATATATATATATATATATATAAAGTTATTTAAAGTATTTAAATGAGTAATCATATAAAACTTATATGTTAAAAAGTAATGAACAAAGTGTAAAAGTTAAAATGTAAAAAAAAACACAGTTTAAGGTATACAAGTAATCTATAATATAAATCTCAGCTGTCTGTTTAAATGTATGTATGTATGCATGTATGTCTGTATGTATTTCTGCCTAAAACCTTCGAAAGAGGCGACGGATTTTCACGATATCCATATCGTTTTGAAGCTCGACCCTTAGGACGAAAAATATCGAAAAATTGGCTAAGAACATTAAATCCTTCACCCTCAACTGGACACTTTTCTACAAGGAGGGGTCGCTTTTTCGTCGATATTTTCGAAAAGGTATCCTCTCTTTTCGATTGACCAGCCTTTATTTAAACCCCCACCACTAGCTATTTTGAGATGGACGCAACATCAAAGACGCCAGGATTTTTTTTTCGCGTCCTTTTCCTCCTTCGCAGTATGGGTTCGAGCCTGCCTTCCTACTACCACTTTTATTTTTTGGCTCAAGACACACCTCCAAACACCCAGGCACCCAGGTTAGTTTAATATAGATGTTAACTTACCGTATATTTCGGCATATAAGACGACCCTTAAAGATTGATCTTTAGAAAACCAATATTTCATAAGATACCAGGTGTTGGAATCTCTAGCCTATGGCTAAACAAACATAGTTTCGTCATTTAGCCATCGTCTTATACAAATGATAAATGATAAATTTATTCAAATTTGCTCCGATTTTGTACCTCGTCTTATCTAACGGTCACCTTATACGCCGAAATATACGGTAGTTACTATTTTAGAAAATATCCGAATCATATTGTTGATATAATGAGCGTTATTAATAAAGAATTAAAATGACATAAACCTGCAAATAATAACCTTTACTCTGTATTTTATAATACAATTATATAATACAATAGAATACTTTTCATTATGAAAGTGTTTTTATGAAGGGATTTCTCTTTAGATTACAAATTTATCATTTAGCCAGAAATACACTAACAGATAAAAATTTACAGTTTATAAATTAATTGCTAATTAATTTTTAATTATTCATTAATTACACATATAAACAGAATAAACTTAATAATATAAAACAAGTAATAATTAGAAATAATAATATTAATGCAACAGAAGTTAAAGAAAAGAGAGATGGAAATCCAAAAAGATGCAACTCTATACTTGTAAGTTAACCCACCTCTCCCCCTTCACAGAAAAAATAGTGTCAGCATTAACTGGCACGCCATCAAATAGTCATGAAGTGTTAAGGAGGATGGAAAGACCGAGGAGAGAAAACATTAACCAGACCTCGACTGGATGAGTGCAAAAAGGACTGGAACCTTGAGGAAGCCCATTGCCACCTAAATTCCAGGCAAGGCCAATAGTAAATGCATGTTGCAATAATGCAAATACATATGCAAATGTTATCAAAAGTTGTGAAAAGTACTAGAAATCTAGGGAGACTACTTGTCGCCTGGACTCTAGGGACACCACAGCTTGTTGACTGAAAGAGATCTATGATGGTGGTTTGTGTGGAACTCGTAGTTAAGCACATGATGTCGTTTTAATTAATTTATTTAAAACATTTTTTTTAAATATCTGGGTGACTTTGTTTTCAAGAAAACAGAACTCTTTTGCTAAAATACTTGGATCTGAAAAGGGATGATATGCCGTAAAATTCACGAAATTATAGAATACAACATAAATATTTCAGTACCTGTAACATGAGACCGTTTTATCAGCTCTCCCTACCTGTTTTTTTTTTACTTGGGCCACGGAAAACTTTACTTTTGACAAACCATTTTGAAGTTCAGATGATAAAACACTGGTGATGGGATCTCTTCAAACTTTTTAATTATATTTTAACTCCAAACAAGGCACATTGTAACTTTGATGTAGGGGGCTACTATCAAGAACATAAGCTTGTGGGTGGTATTTACGCCGAGGAGGTACAAAGGCCTGTAGTTCGTCGGAGCATCTACTATTAAAATACTTGTAAAAGAGAAAGAGAGATGCCGAATTTCGTCGATGGCATAAACGTTGAAGCTTAGTTGACAGTTCGGGACCTCTCAAGTTAGCGACTCTCTTTCGAACCCTGTCCAGGAGTGAGAGACTAGTAGCAGATGCATCAGCCCAAATGTGACAACAATCCTCCATACATGGGCGAATGGTGGCCTTGTAGAGGTACAGGATGCTTTCAGACGTAAGTAACTTTCTAGTTCGGTAGAGAGAGCCCAGCTTCTTCGCAGCAGCCTTAGCAATGCTCTCGATGTGTCTGTTCGAACTTATGTTTCCGGTGAACGTTAAGCCGAGGAGCTTGAAGTACGTTCAGGTGATGTGTCTTAAGTCATAGCTATTGGTGGTTGAGAAGGTGTCTTGCAATGATTAAAGGAAACAAGCTTAGTCTCGGCAGCGTTGAACGTTACCATCCACTCTTGTCCCTATTTCACTACAAACTGGTGATCTTCCACTAGGGTTTCCGCCATTGCCTTGCATATGAGTTCATAAATTAATTATACTGTCCTATCTATTTTAATTATTTTGATTAGTTTTTTTTATATCAAGTATCTTAATGCCTTGTCTTGAGCGACATTGTTTACTTGGGGACTTTTTAGATTAACACTGGTGGCAAGGATCTGATACATTAACGCAACATTCTGTCACCATATTCGGTGCGAAGTTTAAATATGTCCAACTACTTCCTTCCATCAAGATGCTGCTGAAACTCTTCGAATTTTGAATCGATATCAACTCCTTATTTTTGTTATCTCAATGACTTCGCATTTGCGCTGCCAGATCATCTTTTCAGATGTTAACAGATTTGTCAGCTTAAATTCATAAAACATTTATGTTATATTTTTTCTGGCTGGCAAACTCAATCATGTTCTGCACAGCCCTTTCCCACACACAATAGTAGCAACAATATTGGTCTCTGCACAAACCAACCAAACTAAACAACATAAATAAATATTTGGAAATATAAAGAACCAGCAGGTCGTCCGGTGTTGCCCCGTCATAAAATACGCATAAATATTACATTTAAATTAATACAGAATTCTTTATTATAAACAGAAATACTGTAATTATTAAGCGTAACGTTAAAATCTAATAAAAATGAAGTAAAAAAACAAAACAAAACTGAAACACGTACATGCAGGCTTAACGTATTTTTCTAAACATTTTGTAAATTAAAAAAATACTAAGCTAAGATCGAAACTAAAACCTAAAGACAGTGAGTCAAGTACGATAACTATTAGGACATCTTGACATGATCTTTAAGAAGTGTTTTCAAGCGTACTTATTCTTAACATAAATAATCTGTCATATGAACGATTCACGCATGCACATTCGTGAAACAGTTGGCAAACAGATAAAATAAGATTACCGCCACGTACCAATTTTACAATTTTGATTCCTTAGCAACCCTCTTTTTGAAAACCATTTAAAAAGATCCCCACATATTTGATAATCTTATTACCAAATTTCAAGTCTATAGATAAAAGTCCTTTGAGTATATCGGTTGAGAAGTGTCCTCTCACGCACATACATATTCTTATGTTTATAGACATTAATATGTAATTTGGAAGCATAAAACCTTTTTACTGAAATGACTGGATTTCGCATTAAATAACAAAAAAAAAAAAAAGTTGATATTCCGTAAAAAAATAAAAACAACTAAACAAACAATTCAAATAAATCTTTGAAGATATAAAGATCTCGACGAGAAAAAAAGTGATATCAGAATTCCTGGATTCGTTTAAAAAACATGGAAAAGCTTGATATGCCGTAAAACAAAATTACCAAAGAAAACCATACAAAAACAAGTTCTCAGTTACTTTCTTAGAACTGCACGCCTGTGGAACTCTGTTCCGTCTGCCTGCTTCCCACCAGACTACAACTTGGATGTCTTCAAGTCCAATGTTAACAAATTCCTAATGAACCGCCCCCTTAAGTAAACACTTCATCAAATCTCCACACTAACGTAATTTACTTGCAATAACCCTTATCCCTGAGTGGCTTCCGGGCCTTGATAAGTGGTGATCACTGTGTAAAAAAAAATTGTTGATCTTTGTATTTGATAGACTTGGCTATACTTTCTTGTTTGTTGCCTTTTTATTCTAGATGTTTACATATGTGAACGTCTAACCAATTAATATTTACAATATTTCAATGACTTTCTTATTATTACATAAAAAAAATGGTTTTAATTATATTAAGGCGTGATCAATAAAATGCTAAAGTAATTCAGTACAAAAAAAAAAACTGCTGCACTATTTAAACGAGTTGACGGTAAAAGTCATTCTATTTCCGATAAGGATTCAAGATGTGCCATTGGGTGTTCGATAAGATTTTCAATTAGTGCTTTATAAAGCCTCAATTTAAAACAGCATAGGAGCAAGACTAAAACCGGAAATGAGAAAACGTGTTGAAGACAAGCAAAGAACGTTGTCCAAACCTACTTACTTCTAGACTAAACAACAACAGCGACATTATTTATCATCCTAATCATGGTGTCGGCAAACATTAACCTGTCTACTGTAAGAGGTTGTAATAGGACCTGCTGTAACTGGCTATCTGTAGAAGATTTCAGTACTAGATCACGGAACGACAACGACATAAAAATATATAGGGGAAGGGACAAAAAGACAGAGAAATAGAGAGAGAGAGAGAGAGAGAGAGAGAGAGAGAGAGAGAGAGAGAGAGAGAGAGAGAGAGAGAGGGGGCTAAAAACAGTGAGCGGACGAACGGTGGTGAAAGAGATAAGGGAGGTGACCGAGAGAGAGAGAGAGAGAGAGAGAGAGAGAAGGGAGAAAGATAGATGGTAAGTGAAAGAGACAAGAAAAAAGATGTGCACGCGATGATGAGAAATAGAAACACACGGAGAGAGAGAGAGAGAGAGAGAGAGAGAGAGAGAGAGAGAGAGAGAGAGAAAGAGAGAGACAGACAGACAGAGAAAGAGAGAGAGAGTGAGAAAGGGAAATAGAGCGAGTAAGAAAACAATGCAAGATATAGGAATAGAATAAAGGTGACAGCGAGAGAGATGTATCATGGTCGATGCAGAAGTTTAAGCTTGTTCGTTATAAGAACATTTTAAACTATTGTAATTTATTTATACATATTGAAATTACTTATCAACATGATTAATTTATAACTTTTTCAAATGATTAAAGCATCATCCAAATTATTGCAGGATTAAGAATTTTTAAAAAAGTCAATTTAACATTATATAATCAATTCTTAATTAACACTGTAATATTTTAAGTTAGAAATTTATTATATTTTTTTACTAGAACACCTCCTTTTCTTTTCAAGTTTTAATAAATAGTCCTTTTACTTTCCCATGTTTTATCTTAACCATATTACTTTTCATTCTCGCATTTGTCTATGTAATATATATATATATATATATATATATATATATATATATATATATATATATATATATATATATATATATAAATCCCCGAAACAGTGTTTCATGGTAAACAACTGATGATCCCTTGAAAAATAAATTATTGGTACTATAGTAAATTCGAGGGCGAGTTGATGCAGTGACTGCAGGTGGTTAAATAACTTACTGACTAGATGGTTTTCTAACGAATGATAAAAAATAATTTTTTGTATAATTTTAAAGGTTAAAAACTTCAAAGACTATATATATATATATATATATATATATATATATATATATATATATATATATATATTACCCCCGTTGCATCTTTGAAAACAATCTTTCCGTTATTACGAATCTCTGTATTATATGTTGGCCATCCATAGCGTAAAATTTGTCGGACGTCACTTCCGTCAGATAGCTTTGTAAGCAAAAAAAAAAAAAAAAAAAAAAAAAAAAAAAGAAAGAAAGAAAAAAATGAGAGGCTCTTCACAAAAGCCAGTATGGCATAAATAACTTATCATAAGTCAACGCCTATAACTTTTGCCCGTTTTTAACATGTTAAAAACGTTTATTAATAAAGTATTAATAAATATTTGCAAGTATTTTAACGTCTTTAAACTGCTAATTACCGTTGTAGATCCGAAAACAACCTCAATTAGTCAACAAAAAAAGAATCATCTTCCATCATGATAATGCTCGTCCTCCAGCGGCACTACTAACCAAACATTTACCGTGAAAATTTGGTGAGGGAATTTTTCCTCATCTTGCAACTTGTACTGATCTAGCTCTTAATTATTGCTTATTTCGAAGAGTATAAAACTACTTAGATGACCATAGGTCAAAATACCGAGAGAAGATTGAACATAAGTAAGATTCATATTATGCATCAAAACCCATGTTTTAAAACCGGGACATTTCTAAGCTTGTTGACGGATGTAATTTTTTTTTATAGAGAGCAAAAGGTTATGGCTGTGAATAAAGATCTTCAAAAACAGGTTTTCATTTTCAAGATTAAAATTCTAATGGGCTACTATTTGGAACCATCTTTTTAGGATGACCATATAGGGATTTGAGCAGCTAAATGTTTGTATTCATAGCTGGCTATGGGCGTTCGTTACACAATCCTCAGCTACTGAAGTTAGGCTGGCTGGTACTGGTGATCTGGAATGCAGGTTGGAAAAAAAAAACTAACAAAACAAAGAGAATGAAATATAGGGAAACTATGTGCATCTGTATAGTTCGATAAACCAATTTTAAATTGATCAAATAAATGTAATTGGATGCCAGTATCTAAATAGCGTGCCGCATCTATGTAGTCAGAGACAGTGCATCAGGATAGAGTTCTGTGCCGAGGGAGAACTGTAGAGGAAATATAAGCAAATAATGCTATGTTGCAAGGTTAGAAGGCGTGTTCATCTGATTCTATCTTGCGTGTTCTTGCCAATGAGTGGGTGTAATTAATGTAGATTCCAAGTCCGTGTATATGTTTACGTGAGTTCCTATGAAAGACTGGGGTGTATGTAGTCATGTAAAATGAATTAGATGAGAGTGAGGAGTGTAAGCAATAATGTTGGCTTATTCTTTATTAATCAGTTTCTATATCATTATTTCTTTAATTCTTTCATATTTAGTTTGTCTCTTATTTCCTATTTATATGACCCTTTCTTTATTTAGTTCCGCCATTTGTCTATCATCCATGTATTTTTATTATTTCTTTTTATATTACTAGCATTTCAGCCCGGCGTTGCCCGGGTGTTTGGAGGTGTATGTTGAGCAAAGAAAAAAAAAAGAAAAGCGGTCAGTTTTTTTAAAACTTTGATCCCTATTATGGCCCCTTAACATTTATTGTTTTGGACTCAAATCAAGTAATAAAGTTAGATCCATGTCCAAGGAACGTACATCTTAAATTTCAAGTGTTTAGACCCCAAATTGCCGGAGGAGTTTGGTAGAGTTCTCAGAAGTCAAATCGTTGATCTTTGACCTCTTAACAGCCAAACTTCTGGCTGAAAACAAAGATTTTCCCAAATCTCAGTACCCTGTATATTAAATTTCGAGTCTGTAGACTTAAAATTGACAGAGTTATTGCGTAGGGAAATGTACACAGACACACACGCACAGAAACGTTCATTTTTATAGATGGACTAGCATTTCATTCATTTATCATTCCGTTCTTATTATTTGCTTATATATTTTTGTTCTAATTTTGTTTAACTTTCCAGGTCTTTCTATCATTCTTAATTTGTTCAATGTTTTACATTTCTTTATCAATTATTCTTTATTTTTCTCTATTTTCATTGATCTATCTTTGCTATTATGTATTTTTTTTGTCTTTCCCTTCGTTACCATTTCTCCTTTAGTGTAACTGATTAGGTTGTCCGAAGATATCGGCTTCCTGACATAAATGCATCAAGCATTGATGTTATGGTTTAAGTTCGTTTTCATTAAAGAACGCCAATCATTTCCTGCAATGCACACTCTCCCCCAATTTCTGAACAAAATAAACAAACCAAACACAAAAATATATATTTTTTAAAAATATAAAGAACTTAATATATTAAAAACATCAAAACGATTGAAAAGGAAAAGTTGATATGCCATAAAGGCAAACAATCAAGCGAAACATTGAATAAATATTTAAAAATATAGCGTTCTCTGTTATTTCCTTTTTTTCTTTCCTTCTTCCTGATTCTTTTATGTTTCCTTTTTACATGATTTTTTAAAATTTCTTTTCTCTATTATTTTGTTTATTTGCTTTATCTATTATACAGGGTGACCCCAAAAAACGGGGCCCCAACTCTAATTAGGCCCCGTTTCTTAGTATACACCTATGTAGTCATTAATGTTTGTATAAATAAACTTAATATACATGCTCTGTTACTCATTGAGCACTTTTTGGTAGACAGATGTTGTTTCATTGAATGTACCGCTAGGAAACTAAACTCTACCGCCATAATATGTATGTATATATATATATATATATATATATATATATATATATATATATATATATATATATATATATATATATATATACACGGTCACCCCCATCCCCCAAAACGGACCCCAGCTCTAATTAGGCCCCGTTTTTTATTGCGATAAGTGTTTCAGTTTGAACAGGTATGGTATAATAAATTATGGGGGTTATCTATTTTATTTTTACTTTCATCATATTTTGCTTTGATTTTGATACCCCCAAATTCGAAGCTATCTCTTTACAACCCTTCCTTTTCATAACCTATAATACTTTCATAAATCAGAGTCCATTTTCTGTAGGCTGTTTTTAACTCAGTCAACGACAGATACTTTTGCTAGTATATATATATATATACGTATATATATATATATATGTATACAGGGTGACCCCCCCAAAAAACGGACCCGACTCTAATTAGACCCCATTTCTTAGTGTTTTGTCCGAATGAAATTAAACTTTGGTCATAATTAGTTTATTATATTCAAACCATCACATCAAAACACTAGAGTCTTTGGCCTGTTTTTCTCCGTTGACTGTAAAATTCTCAGAAAAACAATTGAATGTCCTCTGTTTTTTTTGAGTCACCCTGTATATTTTTTATATTTACTTTCTCTAGCATTCCTGTTTTATTTCCGTTTCCTATTTCATTTTTTATTTATCTCTCATTTATTCTTATTTACAATCTGCATCATTTTCTATTTGATTTTCTTCCTCATCTTTCTTTATTTATTTCTTCATGATTCTGTTTTTATTTTCTCTTCTCTGTCATTCCTTTTTATTTTCCATACGTCATTATTTCCGGTCTTTGTCGTTCATTTCTCTATCATTTCTTTTTATTTGTTCTCTATCATATCTTTCAAATTCCCCTTCTGTGTTTTTTTATTTGATTTCCTTACCATTTATTTCCTTTCTCTATCATTCATTTTTGTATTTCCGTTATCATTTATTTTTATTTTTTCTATATCATTTCCATTCTTTATTATTCCGTTTTTATTATTCCGTTATTCTTTTTTTTATTTGTATTCTTAATCATAACATTTATATTTTTCTTCTCAAAGGAATGGAATACGAAACCAAAATGAGGAAACCAAAAAAAAAAACAAAAAAAAAACGAAGAAACCAAAAACAAAATGAAGAAACAAAAAAAAAGTGAAGACACAAAAAAAAATGAAGAAACGAAAAAAAAAAAAATGGAAAAAAAACAAAACAAAATTGAAGAAGCAAGCAAAAAGAAAAAGAGGAATACCCCCCCCCAAAAAAAAACGAAGAAACAAAAAAAAAATGAAGAAACCAAAAAAAAAAGAAGAAAAATGAAGAAACAACAGAAAATGAAGAAACAAAAAAATGAATGAACTATACAAAATAAAATTGAAGAAACAAAAAAAAAAAACAAAAATGAAGAAACCAAAAAAAAAAATGAAGAACCCCCCCAAAAAAATGAAGAAACAAAAAAAATGAACAAACCAAACAAAAAAAACATGAAGAAACCAAAAAAAAAAAAAAAAAATGAAGAAACAAAAAAATTGAACAAACCAAACAAACAAAAAATGAAGAAACCAAAAAAATGGAAGAAACAAAAAAAAAAAAAATGAAGAAACAAAAAAAAGAATGATAGAGAAACGATATATAAAAATTTCCTTTGCTCTATTATTATCATTATTATTATTATTATTATTATTATTATTATTATTATTATTATTATTATTATTATTATTTATTTATTTATTTATTTTTTATTTTATTTTATTTTTTTTTTATTTTTTATTTTATTTATTTATTTTTTTTTTAATTACATTTTCACCCCAAACAAGGCACATTGCCACTTTGGTGTAGGGGGCTACTATCAGGGGAAACATCTACTGGGGTACTATGTAAGGATTAGGGCAGCGAGATGTTGGTTCACGTTGCACTTGAACTTATGCATGTCAGTACAGTTGGGGAAGCAGTGACCTGGAATGGAATTCCAAAGTCTAGCAGTTCTGGGGAAGAAACTACTGGAGTAGAAAGATCTTTTACATCTAGGGATCTCTACAGTGTGGGGGTGGGACTTTGCAGCTTGTCGGGTCTGTCGAGGGTGTTCTCGTCGTGGGGGCACAAGTGCTTGCAGTTCTTCAGAGCATTCACCATTATAATACTTGTAGAACAGGCAGAGGGATGCAACGTTTCGACGATGGGACAGAGGCTGAAGTTTAGATGCCAGTTTAGGGCCTATCAGATTTGCGACTCTCTTTTGAACCCTGTCAAGGAGCGAGAGACTAGTAGCCGATGCACCGGCCCAAATATGACAGCAATACTCCATACATGGGCGAATAGTGGCCTTATAGAGGTACAGGATACTTTCGGGTGTTAGAAGTTTTCTAGCACGGTAGAGAGAGCCAACCTTCCTTGCAGGGGCCCTGGCAATGCCCTCGATGTAATTGTTCCAACTCATGTTTCCTGTGAACGTTAGGCCAAGGAGCTTCAGAGACGTACTCTCAGATAAAGAGTCGTTGACCATTGCTATAGGTGGTAGAGAAGGTTTCTTGTAATTATTGAATGAAACCAGTTTTGTCTTGGTGGCTTCTTCAATTCCGTATCATTTCATTTTATTACTATTATCATTCCTTTTTTTATTCTTTCTTTTTACTCTTTAATTGTATTTTAATTCATGTATATTTAAGATTTTCTTTGTTATTGGTTGACATTCATCTATAACCTATCTTAATTATTCCTTTTCTTTATCATTGTTTATTCATTTTCTTGCTGCCCATCTACCTTTCTTGCGTTCTTCCAATTTTCTATCGTTTTCTTTACATCATTACTTGCCCGATGCTGTTTTTTTTTACATAGGCATCACCACTTATCAAGGCCAAGAGGCCACTCGAGGATAAAGGTTAAAGAGTGTACAGTAGAAACTGGACAATATAGTAACCGTTAGTAATGGAGATTCGGTAAATTTGTTAACTTATATGGAACGGCTCATCAAAAACTTGTTTACGTTGGACTTGAAGACAACCATATTGTCGTCAGCTGGAAAGCAGAAAAACGGAAGACAATTCCATAGGCGTGAAGTTCTAAGTAAGAAGCTTTGCTTATGGAATCTACGTTTAGGTTTAGACATAGATAAAGAATGGGGGAAAATTAGTGATAATGTTTTCTGCTAGACGGGTGTTTATTGTGAAAATTTTGCGAGGGGGGACCATAGAATGGAGCTCAGCCGAGCACTTGCTATGAAAATAACGATAAAGCAAAGACAAACTCGCAACATCTCTTCTGTGAGAAAGATGTTGCAGGGAAGAGAAAAGGACATCCCCCAAAAGGCTACGAAGACTATTTTGAACTCTATCAAGGCGGGATAAGTACTTTCTAGCAGTTCCTGCACAGATGTGGCAACAGTACTCCATCCTTGGACGTACCTGGCTCTTATATAGATAGAGAATTACATCAGCAGTGAGATATCTACTGGATCGATAGAAGGATCCCACCATTTTTCCAGCGGCCTTGGCAACGGATTTAATGCATGTGTTCCATTTAAGATCAGAAGCTTGTCAAAACATGAGGCATCCCCAAGACGAGAGCCATTCATTTCAATTGATGTCAGATGAGGATCAGAGCATTGAATCAGTACATTGAATTATCACTGAATACAACATTAATATTACAGTACCTGTAACATGAGACTGTTTTATCAGCTATCCTCTTCCTTTCTTATTTGGGCCATGGACGGGTTTACTTTTGGCTAACCTCTTTGGAGTCCAGGGGATACAACGTTGGTGATGGGATCTCTTCAAACTTGCTCGTTCATGAAGTGATTATTTCTTCCTGTCTATTTTCATTATTATGCTTAGTTTTTTTTAATAGCAAATAACTTCATGTTTTGTCTTGGGCGACATAATTTACTAGGGGACTTTTCAGATTAACACCGTTGGCAAGGGTCTGAGACATTAACGTAACACTCCTTTCTTTATTGTCTCCATAATTCTATCGTTTTTTTTTCTTAATTATTTCTTTTTCTTTAACAATGCTTATCAAGTTTCCATCGTGTTCTTTTTCATTCATTGGTGTTTAAATTGATATTCATCTATTCTTATATTTATTGTCTCTATTGTTCTGTTAATTGTTTATTTCATAATTCTTATATTCCTTATTCTAATCATTGGTTATCTATTATCTTGCTGCGAATCTATCTTCCCTGCGTTCTCTCAATTTTCTATGGTTGTTTTTTTTATCATTACTTAGCCGGTGATGTTTACACTGAAGAAATACATGTGCAGCAACTTATAAGGAAGTTGAATAACTCGTCAATGACAACGATGAAGAAGGAGTTGAAACTTGGTAGATACTGCGTTAAAGATACTGTTTTGATCTTTCTCAAAAACTATTGAATTTTCTTTCTACTCTTGCTTATCTTAAACAAAGCACTTGGAAGAAAGAGACTAATAGTGGGAACCAAATCTACATAGATACTGTGTAGGGAGTTGAGCAGCACTATCAATAATTTCCCCCACACTTTATCTGTGCATAAACCTAAACGTAGATTCCATGAACAAAGTTTCTTTCTTAGAACTGCGCGCCCGTGGAATAGTCTTCCGTTTGCCTGCTTTTCAGCTGACTACAATATGCTTGTCTTCAAGTTCAACGTAAACAAGTTCTTTATTAACCGTTCCGTTTAAGTTAAACAATTTACCGAATTTCCATTTACTAACGATTACTATATTGTCCAATTGACTACTGCACACTATTTAACCCTTATCCTCGAGTGGCTTCTCGGCATTGATAAGTGGTGATTGGTTTTGAACTTCGCTTTCCCCACTCTCATGATCAATTAAACGCTTTAATTTTGTCTCCTCGATTTTCTTAAATCTCTTAATTTCTATATTAAGCCGCCGATTTCATTTCATCTATTTCTTTCCTCTTAATTTTCTATTATGCTTTCTGTGCAATTTATCCTTATAACCAATATAAAAAATAAATAAAAATAAAAAAATAAAAGCAAATATTACCAAATAACAAATATAAAAAAAACATCATTTGAAAATATAGCTACTTTCAAAATACGGTTTCTTAGAAAACACACTGATTTGTACAAACTAGTTTAATAAAAAACAAAATCAGTATTATAAATAGGATACCCTAAAATAGGCAAATACACATTAACCTAGAAATTAATATTTAATAATATTCTGCATAGAAATGTTAATTAATGTAAGAAAATGCCTAGAAAATGAATCTTCAAATAACATGATCTTAATAATCTCTTAAAGGAGATAAAATTGCAATGTACATCAACACAACTCACACAGGACTATACATACAACACTATAAAAATAAAACAAAATCATTCACAGATTAAAACACAAAATAAAACATTATAAAATATCAAACAAAATCATTCATACATCAAAACACATATTAAAACATTATAAAAACTCAAATACAATCACTCATACATTAAAACACAAAATAAAACATTATAAAAATTAAATACAATCACTCATATACAAAAACACAAGATAAAACAATATAAAAATCAAATACATCCACCCATACATTAAAACAAAAATGAAAACATTAGAAAAATCAAATACAATCACCCATACATTAAAACATAAAATAAAACATTATGAAAATAAAACAAAATCCTCAATAGATTAAAACAAAAAATAAAACATAACACATCAAACAAAATCATTCATGCATCAAAACACAAATTAAAACATTATGAAAAATCAAATACAATCATTCATACATTAAAACACAAAATAAAACATTATAATAATAAAATACAATCACTCATACATTAAAACCCAAAATAAAACATTATAAAAATCAAATACAATCACTCATACATTAAAACACAAAATAAAACATTATAAAAAATAAAATACAATCACTCATACATTAAAACCCAAAATAAAACATTATAAAAATCAAATACAATCACTCATACATTAAAACACAAAATAAAACATTATAAAAATTAAATACAATCACGCATACATTAAAACACAAAATAAAACATTATAAAAAATAAAATACAATCACTCATACATTAAAACACAAAATAAAACATTATGAAAAATAAAATACAATCACTCATACATTAAAACACAAAATAAAACATTATGAAAAATAAAATACAATCACTCATACATTAAAACACAAAATAAAACATTATGAAAAATAAAATACAATCACTCATACATTAAAACACAAAATAAAACATTATAAAAATAAAATACAATCACTCATACATTAAAACACAAAATAAAACATTATAAAAAATAAAATACAATCACTCATACATTAAAACACAAAATAAAACATTATGAAAAATAAAATACAATCACTCATACATTAAAACATTAAACAAAACATTATAAAAATCAAAAAAAATCACGCATACATTAAAACACAAAATAAAACATTATAATAATAAAATACAATCACTCATACATTTAAACCCAAAATAAAACATTATAAAAATCAAATACAATCACTCATACATTAAAACACAAAATAAAACATTATAAAAAATAAAATACAATCACTCATACATTAAAACCCAAAATAAAACATTATAAAAATCAAATACAATCACTCATACATTAAAACACAAAATAAAACATTATAAAAATTAAATACAATCACGCATACATTAAAACACAAAATAAAACATTATAAAAAATAAAATACAATCACTCATACATTAAAACACAAAATAAAACATTATGAAAAATAAAATACAATCACTCATACATTAAAACACAAAATAAAACATTATGAAAAATAAAATACAATCACTCATACATTAAAACACAAAATAAAACATTATGAAAAATAAAATACAATCACTCATACATTAAAACACAAAATAAAACATTATAAAAATAAAATACAATCACTCATACATTAAAACACAAAATAAAACATTATAAAAAATAAAATACAATCACTCATACATTAAAACACAAAATAAAACATTATGAAAAATAAAATACAATCACTCATACATTAAAACATTAAACAAAACATTATAAAAATCAAATAAAATCTCGCATACATTAAAACACAAAATAAAACATTATGAAAAATAAAATACAATCACTCATACATTAAAACCCAAAATAAAACATTATAAAAATCAAATACAATCACCCATACATTAAAGCACCAAATAAAACATTATAAAAAATAAAATACAATCACCCATACATTAAAACACAAAATAAAACATTATAAAAAATAAAATACAATCACCCGTACATTAAAACACAAAATAAAACATTATAAAAAATAAAATACATCCACCCATACATTAAAACACAATTAAAACATTATAAAAATCAAATACAATCACCCATACATTAAAGCACAAAATAAAACATTATAACAATCAAATACAATCACCCATACATTAAAGCACAAAATAAAACATTATAAAAATCAAAAACAATCACGCATACATTAAAACACAAAATAAATGTTAAGTTTGCAGGTTGAAACAAGTAACTTAGAAAGCAATACAAATGCCGACTCAACAAACAAAGGTAGATCAAATAAGAAGTGTATTAGGAAAAGGTATATTTACAGGATATTTACATAATGGTGTCAAATAAGAGAGTCTTTGCTGGAGAAACATATCTGCTCTCGGGGCCTGTGGTGGCTTCTGGTGAACACACACTCAGACTAACTGAGTCCTCCTATTTATGTGTAATTACTATCCACATATGCAAATGAATGTGTGCCACCACAACAATAATCCATTCGAAAAATCAAATACAATAACTCATACATTAAAGCACAAAATAAAACATTATAAAAATTAAATACAATCACTCATACATTAGAACACAAAATAAAACATTATAAATATCTTATTCCACTTAACAGATACATCATACAGAATCCCTCATATCCCACGTTCTTAAAACACAAAATAAAATATAAAAATCAAACAAAATTATTCGTGCATTAAAAATTGTCAAACCTCACATCCTAAGAAAACTACTTCACAGAACGAAATATTGCGAAATCGAACACAATCACTTCAACAAATGTTGACAAATCTTAGGCTTTCGATAGGTTTGGTCATAAAGGTGTTGTTCACAAGATTTCCAGGAACAGAATACTTGGAAATTTTCTTTCGACCATAAAGTCATTTCCCTCTGCTATGTTTTATTTAAGTAATATTTGATGGGAAGAAATTCGAAGCTTACAATATTAACGTTCCTGAGCCTCATGGATTCAGCCTGTGTTCAATTTTCTTTTTCTATTCCTTCTTTATTGTCTATTTCTTTTTTAGTCTATTTCTTTTTTTGTTTATTTCTTTTTTTGTCTATTTCTTTTTTTTGTCTGTTCCTTTTTTTGTCTGTTCCTTTTTTTTTGTCTGTTTCTTTTTTTGTCTGTTCCTTTTTTGTCGTCTGTTCCTTTTTTGTCCCTTTTTTGTCGTCTGTTCCTTTTTTGTCTGTTCTTTTTTTGTCTGTTCTTTTTTTTTGTCTATTTCTTTTATTGTCTGTTCCTTTTTTTGTCTGTTCCTTTTTTGTCTGTTCCTTTTTTGTCTGTTCCTTTTTTGTCCCTTTTTTGTCGTCTGTTCCTTTTTTGTCTGTTCCTTTTGTTGTCTATTTCTTTTTTGTCTGTTCCTTTTTTGTCTGTTCTTTTTTTGTCTATTTCTTTTTCGTCTGTTCCTTTTTTTTGTCTGTTCTTTTTTTGTCTATTTCTTTTTTGTCTGTTCCTTTTTTTGTCTGTTCTTTTTTTGTCTATTTCTTTTTTGTCTTTCCTTTCTTGTCTGTTCCTTTTCTTGTCTGTTCCTTTTTTGTCTGTTCTTTTTTTGTCTATTTCTTTTTTGTCTATTTCTTTTTTGTCTGTTCCTTTTTTGTCTGTTCCTTTTTTATTGTCTATTTCTTTTTTTGTCTATTTGTTTTTTTGTCCCTTTTTTTGTCTGTTCCTTTTTGTCCGTTCCTTTTTTTATCTGTCCCTTTTTTGTCTGTTCCTTTTTTTATCTGTCCCTTTTTTGTCTGTTCCTTTTTTTTGTCTGTTCCTTTTTTGTCTGTTCCTATTTTTTGTCTGTTCCTTTTTTTGTCTGTTCCTTTTTTTGTCTGTTCCTTTTTTTGTCTGTTCTTTTTTTGTCTGCTCCTTTTCGTCTGTTCCTTTTTTTGTCTATTTCTTTTTTTGTCTGTTCCTTTTTGTCGTCTGTTCCTTTTTTGTCTGCTCCTTTTTGTCTGCTCCTTTTTCTCTGTTCCTTTTTTTTTGTCTGTTCCTTTTTTTTCTCTGTTCATTTTTTTGTCTGTTCATTTTTTTGTCTGTTCATTTTTTTGTCCCTTTTTTGTCGTCTGTTTCTTTTCTGACTCTTCCTTTTCGTTTGTACATTTTGTTCTTTTCCTTTTTTTGTATTTTCCTTTTTTTTAGGTTTGGTCATAAAGGTTTAGTTCACAAGATTTCAAGGAACAGAATACCTGGAAATTTTCTTTCGACCATAAAGTCATTTCTCTCTGCTACATTTTATTTAAGTAATATTTGATGGGCAGGAAGCCGAAGCTCACAATGTTAACGTTCCTGTGCCTCATGGATTCAGCCTGTGCTCAATTCTCTTTTTGATCTTCACTAACGATTTCCCAAATAATATGCTGTAGTCATTCGTTGACATCTATGCAGACGATAATACAATCTATGGCAGCACTTCAAGATCGATAATGAACCATGATTGATTCTCCTCCAACCTGTAACATGTGGCACGATGGTGTAAAATATGCTGGTTACCTTTAATGCAGCTAAAACCTCACTTTTATCTTTTCACTGCCTATTACCATTTCCATGGAATTTGCATTTCCATGGAATTTCCATTTTCAAAAAATTTCCACGGATCCTGCTTGTCATAGATATTAATCGTCAAATTTCAGATCCTAAAGAAAACGAAACTGTTTAATTCTTAAGCAAACAATAGACTGTTGATGCTATCATCATTATTGAAAAGTTGTTAAACACTAACAAAGAAGCCATGCCTTCTTTTTCGTATTTCTTATCGAATTTCTTCATTGATATATCCTGTGTTTCATCCATAATTGCATATTTATTCCCATCATATCAGTTTCTATCCAAACATTTGTTTTAAAAAGAAAAAAAACATTTGTTTTTTAGGGTGTGAGGTTTGACATATAATATACGAATGATTTTGTTTGTGTTTTATAATGTTTTATTTTGTGTTTTAAGAGAGTGTAAGTGATTTTGTGTGATGTCTCTGTTAAGTTGATTTTAGACATTTGTTGAGGCGTTCCAAAAGTAATGTCTCCTATTTTTTCGCTCGGGAGATAAGAATAGATTGCAAATTGCATTCGTATAAGGACTGGATTTATGTATTCATGACCTTCATCTCCCTATTACAGACATTGACGGACTGAGGCTCAAAGAAAGCAATGCTGCCAAAAATACATTAAGAATGGTTGAGGACTACGTATAAAAATTAATTATGGATCACAAAATGTTGCTCTTCGAGGTTTTAAAGATTTTGAATTAAAAATAAATAGGAGGAGGAGGAGGAGGCTTAACGTTTAGAACGATCCTCGTGTGACAAAGCGTGTGCCCTGGACGTCCATGCATAGTCATCATCCATCACTGGCCAAACTGCATTGATAATGGTGGTGATTATGTAAAAAAAAAAAAATCTGAAGCACAAATTTATTGCCGAATGTATGTAGAAACGGAAATAAAGAAAGCGTGAAATCAGCAAAACGCCTAGGTTATTAAAATTCTGGAATAAAGGTTCATACAAAGCACACACATACACACACACACACACACACACACACACACACATATATATATTCAGAATGTGGGAGATTGTATAATTATTTCCACAAATTGCGACATTGGTTGTGGAATTAATAAATAATTATATATATATATATATATATGCATATATATATATATATATATATATATATATATATATATATATATATATATATATATATAAGAAGCTCGGAGGTTACATCGATCGAAACATTGTAGAAATCATACTTGAGATGAGAACAGTAGTCCGATGACTCCAAATAATACGTACTTTTGAGGAGTCTGGCTAAAATGCGTGTGTTTACATTTTGTTGTGTGTGTGTGTGTGTGTGTGTGTAAATAGGGGTGTGTCTTTACTCATAATAACAAATAGGAAAGAACTAAAATATTCAAAATAGGTTTAGCATTTATGTAATTGCTATATTGCTTTCTTTAAGGAAACACTGATTTGCAATATAAGAACGTGAAGTGTTTAGCCCGTAACGACTAACGGTAATCCGTTATTATGTAAAATCTGCTAAATCCTGAACGGCATTTGGAGCATTAAGTAAAACATATCTGTCAAAGGTATCCGACATGTGTCATCTCATGAGGGACAGAACTTACTTTAATCAAACATTCACCTTTTTTAATACGAAGTATAAGAGCGATATTAAGTTCTATTTTGATTAGTATTCGGTATTAATTATTACAAACTAGCTGAGAGACCCGACGATAGGTTGTATCAGATCACAACTGGACTACTCCTGCTTTAATCGAATTTTTTGCATAGTCGATTTTTGATACTTATCGGGGGCATTCCGATACAAAATACATCTAAAAAAAATTTCTAGACACATAAAGTAAATTTGTGTGTAATTAAAAGAAAAAAAAACAATCAACCCAGGCGTTTTTGAGTCCATAGGGAAAGAACTCACACATACCCACACTAAAAACGTACCTTTTACATATAAGTAGACTCGCTGGCCGCTCGGCATTCTCGCTCGTCAATACGCTTAAACATGATATTTTTCTTTATGCAGATTCCGTATGTATTAGTATAAGAGTCCTATATATATTACAAGAATTAATTTGCCTGGTAGACTAATTCGCAAAAAAACAAACAAAAAAAAACAAACAAAAAAACAAACAATAATAAATAAATAAAATGAAATGAAATAAATAAATGAATAATAATAATAATAATAATAATAATAATAATAATAATAATAATAATAATAATGTCTTTCATGAAATTCCGCCTGTATTTGTTTACAATATCACGTCAAGTGATATTTGGGATTGACTATGAATGCCCTGGAAATGTCACTTCTGATTAATGTTTAGTTTTAAAATATGAAAACGAAGACACGATTTGCGGTGATTTTAAATGGTACCTCATCTTTTATCGTAAACTGGACTCATTTATACGAAAAAAAAATTGAGAGGTATACCCAGGATTGACCAGGGGATCATTCGAATACTCTCTACCATTAAGTTATGTCTCCAGATTATAATCACTCTGTTTTTTTTTTAAGATGTGATGATTGACTGAAATTTTATTATCTCCCTTAGCCGGTGTAACGTAAAAAAATTCCCCCGTAAAAATTCTTCTTTTTTTTTTATCTATAAGAGAAGAAAGAATATTTTAAGATAAAATTTTTTCGATTTTCGATACTTATCGGATAAATTTCTGTACAAAACATATGTAGGAACACTGCCAGATATATATAAATTAGCTTTGTATGAATTTTGCAAAAGATAGGCTCAGCTGTTTAGAGACATATGAGGAAAGAACTTACAAACAAACAAACAAACACAAAATTATTTTTATAATATAGAAGAGATAAAGATAGAGGTAGAGATGTACCCGTTTTTAAATCAATAAACAAAGCGTCGGTTGATTTGTCTTGATAATAAAAAGTGTTTGGTTTGTTTGTTTGGTTTTACGGCATCTCAATCCGTTTCAGATTATTAATGCCCAATCTTGTCATTTTGGTAAAAGATTAAGTTTCAAGTTGTTTATATCTGCGTATATTTATTTACAACTAGCCCGGGTGCCTGGTGTTGCTTGTGTGTTTGGAGGTGCGTGTTGAGCAAAAAAAAAAAAAAATGGTCGTAAGCAGTCAGGTTAGAACCCGTACCGCGAAGGAGTAAAAGACGTGAAAAAAGGTCGCGTCTTTGCTGTTTCGCCCATCACCAAACCGGAACTGACGTAGATTTTAATTAAGGCTAGTCAACCGAAAAGAGGGCATGACTTTCGAAAATATCGGCGAAAAAAAAAAAATGCGACCCCTCCCTGTAGAAAAGTGCCCAGTTGAGGGTGAAGCAATTAATGTTTTTAGCCAATTTTTCGATATTTTCTGTTTGAACGGTCGATCTTCAAAACGATACCGATCTCGTGAAAATCCGTCGCCTCTGTCGAAAATTTTAGGCAGGCATACAAACATACACACATACATACATTTAAAGAGATAGGTAAGATTTATATTATAGATCTTTAGTTTGCTTGTTTTCAAGTTATGTCGGGTAATTTAATGCTGAATCTTGTCATTATGGTAAAATGTTTTATGCTTCAAGCTCTCTCTAGTTTCTCCTGAATCCGCACTATTTCAGTTAAGTGCCAAGAAGTGCTAGACAGCTGGAAACAATAACGAAATAACCGCTGAGCAAATGGGCAGTGTTTTTAGTATTGACACGGTTCAACGTTTCTTACCTTTAACGATCAAACGGAAACCGGTGTGTAAACACGAATTATGCCGTATATTACTGCACACTATGCTTTTTTCCTTGCACGATGAATGTTTTATTCGTAGAAATATATATTTTAAATAAAGAATGACACCCGAATGCGATTTTAATAATTTAATTGGATTTATTAATGTTGCTTTCATAATAAACTTTATGAAAGTCGTCATTGAGATGACGAAAACAACAAGTAGGAGAAGAGATGGCAACATTATCATTTAGATTGTAAAAATATGGCCAGTTGGATGAACACATCGATACATATTGAACAACTCTATAGCGCTTTATTTATAATGTTTACTTAAAACCAATAATCACACAAAGAAAAACAACAGCTCTCGGTCTCACTGGCTAAAGCTCAGCGTTCGATGCTAGTAAATCCATATCGACTATCGAGAAACACTCGTTCTAATTGTTTGGTTGTTTCAAAATCTCTGTTGCCAGAAAAAGCAACGGCTTACCAGCTTCTACTTTTGCTTCCCATATTTTCTCCGGAAGGTTTTTGATTGTAAGGTGGATCATATGCTTTTTCACATAGCCCATCGTTTCATTGACACAGCAAATAAATCGCACGTTGCCGATAACTAAAGGAAGAAAGGGAAGTAACCGACGATCTTGCAGCATCAACAATTACCAGATTAAGTCGATTACTGGTGCACGACGGCTCTGTCGGTGGGGCATTAGAATACGCCGACTGCCCCCCCCCTGCAGAGGGTAAAATTCCCTCAATGACCTTAAACTATATCCAGTGGTGAGGCCCCAGCCTGTGGGCATTGGGGAGTGTAGAACCACCCTTTAACTACCATTGCTCCCAGGTCCACTCTGACCCGGAGTGGTAGTACCTGTTAGGGTCCCAACTATGGGTTAAATAGAAACCGACGTGAAAACAACAGATATATTCTATTAAAAAAAATTTTCTTCAAAATCTTTTGATTCGGCATTAAATAACCCAAAAAGGGTTGATATTCCGTAAAACAACCAACCAACCAACCAACCAACCAACTAGTGCACGGCATTTTATTGACTTTCAACGAACGCGTCTGCAAACCGTGATATTTCCTTGCATATTGGATCCAGTATCTTATCACTGGTGCGACAGTTTTCTATGGCGATGCCATACTTGGACATTGTGTTAATCATGCTGGCAAAAAGGTATTTTAGTATCATACATCAAGAAACTTAACGAATTGTACAAAAATTCCTGCTCCACGTCATTCTGTAAATTCAACACCCCGACAAACAATATTAAGTTGCTATGTGCGATTGATATCACACATACAATATAATATAATATAATGTCATGGTATTTTGATGAAAAAACGTTGGAAATGATTTTGTTCCGTATTGAATTAATCAAACAGTCGATAAGTTATCACTCAGTTCATGGCTCTCAGTGTGTCTGAAATGTTTAGGGAAGAAAGGATCAACTTTGATTAGCCATGCTTCTCCGAGAACATTTCTATTTCTGTGTCACCGAGATTTTAATTTGTGCCACAAAGGCTAAATTCCTCTCAGCCCAAACTTATTTATATTAATCAAGCGAAACAAAACATCCCTCTAGTATAATTGCTTTTCCGGGATCAGTTTATTTGATTTTTAAGTGAACATCTCAACCTTTTATTACGTCACATCATCATACACTGTTTATGATGAGTTGATTGTTTATGGGTTTTTAGATTTTTTCGACAGACGGCTCCACTGTTTACTAAATCTTAAAGAACAAAGAGGGGATTTCACTGCTGAAGAACTACAAACAAATAATGAAGTCATCAGACTGTAAGTAGACAAGCCAATAACGATTAGTTTTGTTAATTTTAGTGTAATATAATAGTTCTTTTCTGAAAATTGTCGCGGTTGGTTTTCTTGGTGTAATAAGAAAATTATAATCCGTTAGCTGAAAAAAAAAAGATTAATAATCTTTGTTTTACTTAATTCTTTGCACTCAACAGAATCCCCAGAGATACGACAAAGCAGAACATACATTGGACCAGTATGGTGGAATGTTGGCGGGGTTGGCCGTTGCTCATATGGTACTACATTTCCATGCTCAGGATCAGAAACGGATTGCGTGGTAAGTGCGAGCTGACGGAAGAGAAATTTAAGATATCTCGTGAGTCTTTTCAACAGCATTTGCTACTTTCTGTAATTTCAACTTCTGTTTCTGGACTCAGCTGAATTCGTGAACACGTTTCTATTTTAAATTAGACTTCACTAGTTATCGAAATGCAATTAATCGAAACAGAATAATCTACTATCTAAAAGGGAAACTAGCGCCTGGTTCTTAATTAACGCTGCTAAACAAACGGTAATGATATCACGGGTAGCAAATTGTCTGGTAAAAGTGTAACAATATGCGAGTCTTTTCAACAGCATTTGATACTCTCTGTAATCTCAACTTCTGTTTCTGGACCCAGCTAAATTCTTGAGCAGGTTTCAATTTTAGATTAGACTCGGTATTCGATAGTTATCCAATTACAATCAATCCAAACGAAATAACCCATTTTTTAAATAAATTTTCTTCCTTCAAGATTGTAATGCTGGGTATTGGGCAGCAAAACCAGCTGCCAACATTGTCTTGCTTTTTATTGAAACCAGCCGAGAGCTCTCTTTAATATCCTCGCTGTTCCCTTAAGTGCAATTTTCTGGATCTCTTTTGCGCTTAGGTAATCAGAAATATTAGTTAGGTAGGACTTCATGTTCCTATTCACAAGACATGTTGCACCCATAATAACTGGTATGATTGATCCCTAAGAATCCAGTTGTTTTTCATATCATACATGAGACCTTGATATTTGGTCTGTTTCTCCCTTACAGCTCTGTTCAGACCACCATCATTAGAGATACTCACTTCAAACAAGGTTGCTACTCTCTCTCTCTGACTTATTTCATATACCTATGTCAGGTTTGACAGCAGTATTTTCAAGGTAGATGGCTGTAAGGATTACATGGGTGTAATGTATAGTATAGAAGTAATTTTCAACAATTCTTTCAGGTTGCTGTTCCCAGGACTTTCTGTTACACTGGATGTTTAACTTTTTACAGATGGTCCAGTAGAGCTACCTACATACTCTTTCACATCTCGCTGTGTGGTAGCCACCCCCAAAAGAACTTTGCAACTTGATACCAGATAGCTCACACTTTCCAATTCTGTGTGGCAGAATCTGCAGTTGTTGTCATTACTGAGACCTGCTATCTTCTTGAATGTATTGGTCATCAATCCCTGATCTTGAGCAGCCATTTTCTGATCGTGGTAGCGGGGTTTCCTCTTGAGCCAGTCAAAGGAACCTTCTTTGTCTATGTGTTCCTGGGAGAGTTCCCCCAGAAAATTCTTTAATGGAAATGAACGTTTTGTTCAAAATGTACTGATATTACAAATAACAAAGTGTTTGTCAATTCTAGTGTTACAGATGCAGTGTATAATTGAGGTATGTAAATGTAATACCAATCGCTAGGTGAAAAAAGGTCTATGCAGCAATAACGTAATGTTGCAAAAAGACTTTCAAACAGCAGTGTAGAGTGTACATATATACATGTGATCAAAAAATTTTATTGGGAATTCAAATAAATAGTTTGATAAAAAAAAGCTGCGTTATTAGTTAAAATGGCGTCGTTCAATAACTTAGTTTTACCTTTTGTTAAAGGACAGTTTGCATTTCTTTAAAATACAGTTAAGAAAAGAAAATCCACTTACTATTATGTTGAAAACAACGGAAAGTGGGATATGTTTTTGACAAACTCTTACCAAATAAAACAAATCCACAAGTGACCACTTGTGTACCCAGAATATGTTTCAACCCTGGAGAAAGAGAGATTTCTTCAAGAATTAAAAAAAATAAGACCTAATTTTGGGATGTGGATAGGATCAGTAAGAGAATCGGAGCCATGGTATATATCATGCAAGATACACGCAAATGCCATCAGAACCAATTAAGAAGATGTCACTCGAACGACACCAGCAACATACCAACGTCGGAGGAAGAACCGATCGATTCCATTTTACACACATTCGATTTAACGTTCCCCAATCAACCACTGAGCAACGACAATCGTTTCGGAAAAGGAAATACACCGATCCACTTATGATCGACCCTAAACCAACTTTGTTTTTTTTTTTTTTTAGTTTTTAATCTTAAGAAAAGTTGATTTTACGAGAATAAAAAATGTAACTGTTTCAATAATACCGAAAAAGTCTCTTTATAATTATTTTGATTCTCCTTTGAACATTTCATTTACTACCTGATTAAAAAAATGTAAAATTAAAAAGAATGAACTGACATCAATGTGTTAGACTAAGCACATGGGCGTAAAAAAGCTTTAAAATTAAGTAGAGACTCAGAAAAACTCACAAGAGAGGTTAACTTGCGATATATTTTATGACCAGGCTAAGTTAAGCAACATTAGACGAGGCTTTTGTGTGTGTCTGTGCGTGTGAAAAGTTTTACTGACAAAAACATTTCAATCATTTAATCAAAAGCATTACACACGTATGTAGGTTGCTTTGTACTGCCGTATTGATATATAGATCACTGCTTTGCTTGGTCAGTATAAGTTATTCCTATAGGGATCGAGCCTTATTTACACAGCTTTCCAAAACCTCAAATGCCTTGTACCATAGTGATGTTGCTTGTTTATAAGCTAGGAAGTCGCTAGATTTTCGTGAATGTCTTATGACATCCTGAAAGTTTGAATATAAACGTTATGCTCTTGTATGTTGAAACATATATCTATAATCTATTTCTCTCTCAAGTGCATTTGTAATTATAAAGGATTGCGGCAACTTTGGACACCCAGAAGGCTTCTATCAAATATTACATATAGATAGATATAGATAGATAGAGACAGAAAGAGAACGAGAGAGAAAGAAGGAAAGAGAGGATTGATATATATATTTTAACATGCACATAAAATAATAATTCTTCTAGTTAATCCTAATGTTTTTTTTACATGGGGGTCACCACTTACCAAGGCCCGAAGGCAATTCAGGAATAAGAGTTATTGCGTGTACAGTAATCAATGAGATAGTATTGTAGTAATTATTAGTATTGGCGGTTTTGATAGAGTGTCTTACTTAAGGGGGCGGTTTGTCAGGAGTTTGTTTATTTCTTTTTCATTACAATTAATCTGGTTTCCAGGACATTGTGACATCAAGGGAAATTGCGCCTCCCTCGCAATTGCTGGATCTGCAGGTGGCCACGAAGAAGTCGCAGTTTGGCAAGGTAAAACTCTTAAAACTGCCCAGCAAAATATATCACACAGCGGAACAGTCTCTGGCAATTAACTCGTCGACGACGTATTTTTCATTCGTATAAATCATTAACAAATTAAAACAATTTGATATTGCTCCCTCTCTCTCATTCTCTCTCTCTCTCACTATATATATATATATATATATATATATATATATATATATATACACTTTTACGTTTTTAAAGGAGATATTAAAACTTATTCACTGTTGATTGCCGAGACTGTTCCCGGCCCTCTGTGGCTCGGGTGGAAAGATCAAAGTGTAGTATCTGTTCCGGCAGATACTGCAAGCAAAGACCATATGTAGGTGGCAACCTCACATAAAAGACCTTGGTCAATGTGGGGGCAACCCTTCATACCAATTGTCACTATCCAGGTCCCTTACTCCCCGGGGAGTTGGTCCCCATTTCCCTTCAGTCCTCACATTAAAAATCGGCCTTGAGCCTAATTTGCTCGGTGGGGGAGCAGATATATACACACTGTTGATTGCCGAGAGTATAGAATTACAGAAATTGTCTGATTCATTTTAAGGAAACTAGGGATGACATAACACAGTAAGCTCGTTTAATTATGCTACCCAGGAAAACGAACGAATATGAATTCTTCGAAGCTGTCAATCTCTTATCTGAACTTCTCAACCCGAATACGACACTTTTTCACAACTGATGGAAGTGTCAAAAATTTTCCCCACGTTGGGAAACGCGACGACGAAGATTACCTCACTTTTGCGTCTATTGATTTTTGCCTTGCTAAACTATAAGCAGCTGATTTTTAAATGCTTGATTTTTTTCACAGGGTCTCGTTTCGGTAAAAACGTAGAGATAAGATCACTAGTTCTTTCAAGACTCGAAATCAAACAAGAGCTCCCACTCCAAAAGCTGGAGGAATATTGCCAACAAGTCTGTGTAAAGAACGACTAAACCCACATCGAGGAGTCAGGCGTGTCAAACGTGCAACGGTTAGTTACAGACCTAAAGGTTATACTCTGAGAAAATACAACATAAACGAGAAGGCTCAACCAAAGAGGAGTCATCCAATCTCCACACCAAAATCCCCCACAAGTCCGCGCTGTTGTTGTGGCGGAAACATTGGTCTATGAACTATTTTTTATAAAAATAAAACATGCAGTGAGTGTGGCAAACAAGGTGACAACTCGGTCCATTACAGAAAAAAAACAGAAGAAATAAGTGTCCGACAAGGGAGATACGTGATTGGATCGGAGAGAAACTGTCAAAAATATGTAACTGTTAACATCGTCAAAAAAAAAGTGGATTCTGGTTCAAATCTGTCAATCATCAACATGCAAATATGAAAATGTTGAAGAAACTAATTATAATGAGAAATAACAAAACTCGTACAGTGAAAGACAATAAGATCAAATTTGAGGGAGAACTGTGACATTAAATAATAAGAGTTTTGGGAATAATCCACCCGAAAATCTCTTTGGAACCGATTGGATGGAGCGATTTTAACTGTATGACCAACCGATAAATAAATTCTGCTAAAACGTAGAAAACTCGTTTACTTCGCCACATCAATTAGAAAACGAGTTAAAGGAAAATTTTCCAGAAGTTTTCTCGTTCGGAATAGGAAGATGTACCAAGGCTTTAGTCAAATTATTGCTAAAGGAAAACGCTCCACTCGTATGGTAGTGGAGCTTCTATACTACATATAATTCTCGACGGTACCAAAAAATCGATTGCTCATGCATCCAGAACGTTATTGCTAGCCGGGAGACAGTACTTACAAATCGCAAAAGAAACTCTAAGTATTATATTCGCGGTATAGAAATTTCATAAGTACTTACATGACAGAACTTTCACATTATAAACTGAGCATAAGCCGTTACTCGCGATTTTCGACTACAAAAAGGCTTACTGACTTCTTACTGCCAATAGACTATTGGTATGGAACACAATTCTACTTAATTATAACTTGAAGCTGGAGTGTCCTGTTATCAAAACAGATTAGCCATCAAAGAAAGATAACTTTTTGAGGATTCAGTAATTGATTCGCTTCGTGCCGATTGCACAACATAATTAGAGAGTTTCAGTATCCCTTCCTGAAAATATAAGAGAATCTGAAAAAGGCGACGTTATCTGCGATATCAAAAGCAAGATCTCGCCATGAAGGACAACAAGGTTCCAGAAATATTCTCGCATTGTGACGAGGTCTTACTGTATAGCGAATAAATGATAATCCTGAAAAGAATGCCACGGGATTTTCACACGGGCCACGCTGGAAAAAACGGATGCAAAGCTTAATGAGCAGCTACGTTTACCGGTTTTACACGGACAATGAAAATGATTGACTCTTGTAGAAGTTGCGTCCTAGCTGCAAAAGCACCAAGCATCAGGTTTAAACCTCAGCCGAAAACTGACCCACCCTGGTCAAGAATCCACATCGACTTTGCAAGCCCTCTCGACGCTTATTACTTAATCTTAATTGATAGTTACACCAAGTGACCTAAGGTATTAAGCATGGACAACAATAAATGTCTACATGGACTATTTTCACGTGTCGGTGTAGTAGACTGAATCGTGAGCGATAATAGAACCCAACTTTTGCAATAGGTTCCAGATCAAAAACATTATCACTACACAATATCTCCTTAGATCGAAGCTGCAGGTGGAACGATTCGGGGATATACTCAAAAGAGCACTGACAATACTCAAGGTTCACCGACGGATCAATACCCTGGAACAATTCTTTCCACGTGTATAGAATCAAACTTAATCCTAATAACCCAACAGCGTTCTCACCGGTAAAAACCATATTCGCACGGAAAGAACCGATCGATTCCATTTTACACACATTCGACGTTAACGTTCCCCAATCAACCACTGAGCACCGACAATCGTTTCGGAAAAGGAAATTCACCGATCCACTTATGATCGACCCTAAACGAAAGTACACTTTTTTACGAAGAAAAATATTAAGAGGGGATGATGCGGTGGCACCCTTACAGATTCTGACGAGGGACTTTTCGTTATGTAACTTCCGGTTGCCGGGTTCTACTTTTCAGCAGTTTTAACCAAACACTCAGAAAGAGAGAGAGAGAGAGAGAGAGAGAGAGAAGAGAGAGAGAAAGAGAGAGAGAGAGAGAGAGAAAGAGAGATAGATAGATAGATAGAGAGAGAGATAGAAAGAGAGAGAAAGAGAGAGAGAGAAAGAGAGAGAGAGAAAGAGAGAGAGAGAAAGAGAGAGAAAGAGAGAGAGAGAAAGAGAGAGAGAGAAAGAGGGAGAGAGAGAAAGAGAGATAGATAGATAGATAGAGAGAGAGAGAAAGAGAGAGAAAGAGAGAGAGAGAGAAAGAGAGAGAGAAAGATAGATAGATAGATAGAGAGAGAGAGAGAGAGAGAGAAAGAGAGAGAGAGAGTCGTTACTTTGTCCTTTAGTTGAGCGGAGTTCCCACTCAACTTACATTGTTTCTGTATTTTCTGTTTAATATATTATTAATTTCACTGTTTCTGAATCTTTTCGTTATGTTTGTTTCAATATTAACACCGTAACACGAAGAAAGTGAGTTTGTTTTAGTTCAGTACAACAAGAATTGTCATTTCTTTTGGTTTACTTTTCTAATTGATATTTTAAACTTTCTAATTTTAATAAAAATGTATTAGTTCAGTAAGCTTAGTTAACGGAATTATCTTTTTATATCAATATAAATAAAACAGAAGATGTATGTCTGCCTTTCTGTGTGTAAATATTTAACCAATAAACTCTTAAACTATTAGTCACATAACACTGTAATTAAGAGGAGATGTTAATCATACACCAAGGCTCGTTTTTAATGAGTAAAATGTTAGTTTGGCTGAATAAATAACGCATACAGAAATATATCGTCAAGCTGAAATGTAAAATGTTAATTTCAACTTGCCGACATATTTCTATTACTTTTGAGCATGCGCAAATTCATTCATGGCTTGATGTGATTTAATTTTAAATCATTTTTTATCTGTATGTGGATATCTCAAACGGTAGGCGTGCTAAATGTTTTGGTTTCGATTCTTACTGATGACACTCAAGTCATTTAAAAAAAAAATTAAATCAGTACTATGTAGTAAGTACAATATAATCTTCAATATAGAATTTTTTTTCTGTAATAATAAATACGAAATCCTCATGAATCTAAATATATTTAAGCGTATTTTAAAACCGAATAAGATTTGACGACCCCCCCGCTCGTACAAAACAAAACATATTAATACTTGATTAAAAAATAAAGAAAGTTATTTACGAAGAGAAAACGTCCCAGTTTAAGAGGACATTCTGAACCCGACGTTATGGTGTTCTTTAATTTATTCGAGTATTCTGAAAGATGATTTTAAAATATTATGAATAGCCAGACAGCAGTACTGAAATAGAATCGTTCCAATATTCGTTTACTTCTTGCATACATAGTTTTGGAAAAAAGACGAAACTAAAAGATTCCAAATATCTGGAAATCCCAAAATTTGAAAACCTCAGAAAATCATGGATTTAAAAAATTACCTAAAAATGTACAAAGGATGAAAAAAAAAAAAAAAACGGGGCTCGTGAAAGAAAGGGTTAATGAAGAAAAAGTATATGTCTTAAATATATATAGATAGATATTGTTTATATATAGATATGGTTTATATATTTATGGAGATGAAATATTTAAATTATTTTTTCAAAGCTATAAAATTAACTATTCAAAAACAAAAAAAATAAATAAATAAACGAAGTTCTTCAACAGAAAGAGAAAAAAAGTTTCTGAAAGGATAAAAATAAGTTTGAGAAAAAAGCCCAAAAATATTTGTAAAAGAATTTAATTACTTACATTAATGTGAAATGTAAAAACAAAAACAAAAAACGCATGCTCATTATTTTAAACAGTGACTTCTTCCCTGGAAAAACAAAACTAGAAAGGAAAAAAAAACATTCTTATTTATTTCAAGAACATAGGAATATTATGTTCACTTTCCTGTATAATTTTTTTTAAAATTAAGTGCAATTACTTGAATCTCTCTTGCACATGGTTCACTGGGTATATTTGCAAGTTAGTTTTTATAATTAATTTTCATGACCTCAGTTGTTTCCATAATTACTGGAATGATGGAGATCTGCCTAAGATTCCTGTTTCCTTTCATGTGACACATATGGCCTTTGTATTTCCTTATCTTGTCCCTCTCAGCGATGTTATGCCGTAACATAATTGTGACACGGATATATAATAAGATGCGTCTGTATCCTTCTTGTGCCACATAATTATGCAAGGTTAAATAGCCTCGTTTTCTAAGTATGGAATCGTAAGAATCCAACTTTTATGTCATTCACTATTAAATTCTTTTTACAGATCGCGCAATGGAGATATTTAAACACCTCGTTGTGTCACGTCATATAATAGCTGTTTCCAAGCAGAACCTTACAGCTGACTGACAATATCTACTTATCATTGCTGAGACCAAGAACTAGTATCAGTTAAAAATAAAGAATAAACAATAACTTAAAAAAATGATAAAAAAGAAAAAAAAATATAATAATAATAATAATAATAATAAAAATTATTATTATTATTATTATTATTATTATTATTATTATTATTATTATTATTATTATACCTATTGATGATATAATCAGAGTGGCATAGAAAATCTTAATTGTGGGAGAGTTAAGTTAGTTTCTCCTTTCTTTGTAAAACTAAAGATTTAAGAGACGCAGTTTAGTCGGAATAAATATAGTTAATTAAAACATGCTTTAGGAAGTACTGTTCGTGTCGAGTAAAACAATTTTCTCGGGTAGTGTTTGGTTATTTTTTCACTAAATGATTCTTGCATGCTTGAATCTTGTCTTCGACGATCAGGATATCTGATATTAAAATATGTATGGCAAATAAATTTATATATATATGTATATATATATATATATATATATATATATATATATATATATATATATAGTAAGTTATAAAAATATATATGGCAATTAAGCTATACAGAATATTCTGCGTTTCATCCACGCTAGGATTCGTCAGGCTTATGCGAAGAGGTGTAGTTAACTCGCGTTTTTATATACGCACATTCTATTGAGATTTAGTTAGCCAATTAGATTCCTAGTTCCTACCGTGTCCCTCCTAATCAGCCAATGGGCAGACACTTACAGGACAAAGGCTCGGTTGACCTTAGGTTCAACCCTTTCTTTTGCGTGTGTTCGAGACGAAGTAGGTTCATTCCACTGTCAGATTTTCGCTTTAGTTTGCTTATGGGATGTTAGTTAATCAAGCAAACAACAGCTAAAATCCGACAGTATAATAAACTTATTTCGTCTCGAAAAAGGTTTGCTTGGTCCTTGTTAGTTAATAGACTTTCTTGTGTGTGATGCGTTTGCTCGTGTGGCAGAGTACCCTTCTCGCATGCAAGAGGCTCGGGTTTTAATCCCGTGCTCGGATGTGTCTAACTTACGAGCCCAAATAAAGGCGAAACAAGCTTTGGACTTCCGTTTTCTCTCTTTTTCGCGCTCTCTCTCTCTCTCTCTCTCTCTCGCTCTCACTAACTCTCTCTCTCTCTCTATATATATATATATATGTATATATATATATATATGTATATATATATATATATATATATATATATATAGAGAGAGAGAGAGAGAGAGAGAGATATTTACCACATCTATTTTACTAGATTATATACTTAAAAGATATAATAATATTATATATATATATATATATATATACATATATATACATATATATATATATATATATATATATATATATATATATATATATATATATATATACTAGCATTTCATCCCGGCGTTGCCCGGGTGTTTTGCGGTGTATGCTGAGCAAAAATGGTCAATTGTTTTAAATTTGACCCCTATTATGAGCCCTTAAAATTTATTGTTTTCAGCTCAATCTGATTTATTAAGTTAGATCAATGTCCAAGGAAGCTATATCTAAAATTTCAAGTGTCTAGACCCAAAATGGTCGGAGGAGGTTGGTAGAGTTCTCAAAGGTCAAGTCGTTGAACTTTGACCTCTTAACAGCCAAATTTCTGGCCGATCACCGATCACATAGATTTTTCCAAATCTCAGTACCCTGTATATCAAGTTTCGAGTCTGTAGAGTAAAAATTGACAGAGTTATTGCGTAGGGAAATGTACACACACAGACAGACACACAGACACGTTCACTTTTATAGATATATAGATATGCGTATGGGCGTGGTTTAGAAATGATGAAATAAGTAGTATGTTTTATTTTCGATCCTAGCTAATTGCACTCAAGTCACACACAAACACACACACATACATATATATATATATATGTATATATATATATATATATATGTATATATGTATATATATATATGTACACACATATCTATATATATATATATTGTTAGTTTTGATCTCACTACTTTCTAGGTTCAATATAGCAATTGATAGAAAATTGTCCATATAATAGTAAATACGTAATCTGCATGAATTAAAATATCATATTTAAGCGTATATTTCAATCTGGCATCGTCAAGCGACCCGCTAGAAATAGATTAATATTCAATGAAGACAATAAATTAAACTAAGTAAAAAGAAAGATATGCCGGACAGGCATGCAGAAAACTTTATTTCTTTTTAAGCATTTGTAACTTTCTTCGCGATATGATTAAAAAGTTAAACAACATAGCTAAAATTGCGAAGATTAATATGCTGCACAGTTCTGACTTTTTTCTTTTCTTCTTTGCTTTTTTCTTTTTCGTTTCGCTGTTTCTTTATTTCATCTATTTTCTTGTTTATCGTCCTCTTCTACTCCTATGCCTTCCTCCATCTTCTTCTCCTCTATTTTTATCTTCTATTTTCTTTCCATTTGTCCCCGCTCTCTTTTCTTTTCTTTTTTTACATGGACGTCACCACTTATCAAGGCCTGGAAGCTACTCGGGGATAAGGGTTATTGCATGTACAGTAATCAATGGGATATTATCTTAGTAATCATTAATATTGGAAATTTGTAAACTGTCTTACTTAAGGGAGCGGTTTGTCAGGAATTTGTTTATGTTGGACTTGAAGACATCCAAGTTGTAGTCAGGTGGGAAACAGGCAAACGGAAGAAAGTTCCACAGGCGTGCACTTCTTAGAAAGAAGCTCTGCTCATGGATTTAGGCACAGGTAAAGAGTGGGGACAATTATTGACAGTAGTTTCAGCTAGACGGGTGTTTATCGTGAAATATTGACGAGGGTGGGGGACCAGAGATTTGAGCTACGACGAGCACTTGCCATTATCTTGATTTCTTCTTTAGCCTCAATGTTTTTATGTTTACTCTCTCTACGTTCCCCCTTCTCCTCCACTTTTTCCTTTTCTCAATATTTCCATTTTCTATGTTTTCTTTTTCTTCTTCTTCGTCACGCTCCCCCCTTTCCCTTCTTATTCGTCCCCTATTGACACACTTTTTTATTTAATTTATTTTTCCTTGCAAAGATTAAAAGGAAATTGCCTTGCTCTAATTTGATTTCCGGAACGGATGATTATTTAAGGAAATTCTCTGGAGATATTTAACAAAATGAAAACATCGAACTAACACCTGAACAACAAATGAAAGCGCACACATAACAATGGCGTGGAACGTTTGTACAGGGTTAAAATACTATATATATATATATATATATATATATATATATATATATATATTACAAAGGAGTAACCACTTATCAAGGCCCAAGGGCGACTCGAGGATAAGGGTTAATGGGTATACATTAGTTATGGGATTATAGCATAGTAATCATAGGTGCTGGAGATTTTGTAAATAGGATTACTTAGAGTGACGGTTCATCAAGAACTTGTTTACGTTGAACTTGAAAGCAATTGAATTGTAGTCTGCTGGAAAGCAGGCAAACGGAAGAGAGTTTCCAGGCATGCAGTTCTAAGAAAGAAGCTTTGTTAATAGAATCTACGTTTAGGTTTAGGCACAAATAAAAACTGAGGGAAATTATTTATAGTGGCTTTGGCTAAACGAGTGTTTTTCGTGAAAGTTTGGCGAGGGGGAGCGTAAATTGAAGCTCAGACGAGCATTTGCCATGAAAATAACGATAAAGCAGAGACAGACTCGCAACGTCTCTTCTGTGGGAAAGATGTTGCAGGGAAGAGAAAAGGGCACCACCCACTAAGCTACGAAGTCTATTTTGAACAGGCAGGATAAGCTGCTTCTTGATGTGGCAACAGTACTCCATCATTAACCGAACCTGGCTTTTATATAGGCAGAGAATTGCACCAGGAGTGAGATATCTACTGGAGCGGTAGAAGGATCCTACCATTTTTCCAGCAGCATTGGCAACGGATTTGGTATATGTATTCCATTTCAGATCAGGAGTAAAGGTCAAGCCAAGAAGCTTGTCAAAACATGGAGCTTCCCCAAGACGAGAGCCAGTCAGTTCAGCTGATGCCAAATGGGGATCAGAACGTTGATGATGTAAATGTAGGAGGTTGGTTTTAGATGCATTAAAAGTAACCAGCTAGTGCTTTCCCCATTGTACCACGTGCTCAAGATCAGAGGAGAAAGGATCAGAGAGAACTCGGTCAGTTAAGGTCTATGATGTGTTGTTATAGATGGTAGTGTTGTCAGCATAAATGTCAACGAATGATCTTAGGATCTTGCTACTCATCTTCTTTCATAATACCCCTGCAACTTGTGTCCCCGATAGTAGCCCCCTACTTCAAAGTGGCACTGCGTCTTGTTTGGGGTGAAAATGGAATAATAAAGAAATGTTATTTGGAAGATCATTGATGTAGATCAGGAAGAGAGTGAATTTACGATTTTCTCACATCGTCCACATGCCTAAGTTTTCGAAGATAATTCATAGCTTGAAGACGTAATCTCCTTTAACATGGGGGTATTACAGAAACATGTATGCAGATATGTAGCCATTAATGTTTTTATAAATAAATTTAATATATATATATATATATATATATATATATATATTGATTGTTGGAGAGCTATTGGCTACACATTAGCAAACGTGTTTCAATGACCCCCTAGCAGGGAAAATCAGCTCATTAGGCCAAAAATCATCCACCATTGGCCTGATGAGGTGATTTTCCCTTCTAGGGGGTAATTGAAACACGTTTGCTAATGTGTAGCCAATAGCTCTCCAACAATCAATATATTGCTCTGTTTCATGCATTGAGCACTCTTTGGAATGACATATTGTGTTGTTGTTATGAGTTACTGAAAAATTCTACCAACAATATAATATAATAATAATAATAATAATAATAATAATAATAATATATATATATATATATATATATATATATATATATATATATGTATGCATATTTATATGTGAACATATTGGGAAGTGATATACAATATGTCATAAGCGATGCTCTTTGTGTAAAAAAAAGTCGAGCTTAGGCACGTGAACGATGTCAGAAAATCGTTAATTCACTACCCGCATAGCAACGAATGGCGTAGTGGTTAGAAGCCTTGACTGTCGTTTGGGCGGTCGGGTTTTGATCCTGGCTTGAGGTAGTTGCCTGTTTAGCCGCACTGATGAGTTGTGATACAGCGAAAGAGTACTGTATGCGGATATATATATATATATATATATATATGACTGTATTTTCAGCCTCTTTGGATAGAGCACTGTCGTAAATGTATCTCATCCGCTACTTATTTTCCTACAAAGCGAGGTACGCTGTTTGTTTGTAAATAAACAAGCATCTCCAGCAGTGTAGTGGGCAACTATTTATTTAAATAGACTGTTGTTGAGATCCTTTGCAAGAACCGATCCCATGAGCCGATGGGTAGAACTGCCAGCTATCAATGCGATGATTATAGATTCAAACAACCGGCTAAGGAAAAGTGTTAGTCTAGCCGTTCTGATTGATTGTGATACAACGAAAACAGTACTGTATATGGATGACCAGATATATATATATACGTGTGTGTGTGTGTGTGACATTGTTTGTCTGTGTGAGAAGGTTTCAACCAAACTCTACTATAAATATTAGGTCTCCAGACTTAAAAGTTAACATATAGAGAATTTGGGGAAAAATCCGTGTATTTAGCCAGTAAAATAGCTGTTAATATGTAAAATTAAAACATAATTTTGCAGGCATAAGTAGACGCATGCGTAAATATACATTTATACACTTAACAAAGTCATATATTTTGATTTGTAAAAGCACTACGATATAATAATCGATATAGACTTTACACTATATTAATAAATATGACATCCGCATGAACGTAAATATACATTTAAGCGTAATTTACGATCAAGCCACGTCAGGCGACATTTACTATACATTGACTACCGTATAATAATCAATAGATTATTGGCACCATGATAATGAATACGACTTCTACATAACTTGAAATATCATTTTTAAACGTATTTAACGACCGGGCAACGCCGGCCGGTGTGCTAGTTAATTATATAAAATAATTAGATGTGGAAAATTCGAGTGCTTGAGAGCATAAATGTTCAATATAGGATATAATATATGTAAATATATTGAATCTAAACAGAGTTAAATCATTGTTTATATTTCTTATAAAGCTAAACCGATTAATACTTTAGTGTAACGCGACTTTTGGCTAATACTATATTAATGAACACGTATACAGCAAGGTGCAAAACATGCTTATAATCATAACAATTACCACAATCTTCTTCATCGGAATTATCCGGACAATCTCTCCAGAAATCACACCATTTCAACTCGGAGATGCATTGTCCACTCTTACATTTCTTTTCGTCAGGAGCACAAGGATAGTTTTCTGAAAAATAAAAAAAAAATGCATTTTAATTTTTATTTTATCGATTAGAATAAGAACTTTGGATTGTATTCTTTTTTTTTACAATAGTTTTCGTGTGTTAATGTGTTTCTTGTTTTAAATGTTTATTTTGTTTTTGCGATACTCTGTTCGTTCTTTTTGTATTTAGAACTGTAAGGTATTTCTTCTTTAGTACTCATAGATGTTGCTTTCACATTGTATATAATATTTTGTACCATATTTTATGTTTACATTTTTACAATTGAATTATAGCAGATCAGGCTGTCTGAAGATACGAGATTCCTTAAATAAGTTTTCAGACTTTTTTCGTACGGGCACTCTTACTAATAGTACACACATAAAACTCTTGTCTCCTTCGAAGTAATCTCCTTCGGCTGCAATGCACTTTTTGTACGTTCCAACAACTTCTGGAAGTCCCTAAGAAAGTCCTCTTGTGTCAGCGTGTACATGACTCTCGTTGCAGCCTCTTTCATCTCTCCAATTGTCTCAGAATTAGTCTCTAAGGTGTTCCTTGAGCTTAAGGAATAACCAAAAGTCAAAGGAACTGTCTTGATTCCCATCTTGGTCAAATAGAACGTAACAAGGATGGAACACTCTTGGGACGAACTTCACGCAAATGGACACATTACGGTCTTTATCTATGAAATTCTTTATTTGGCCAATCAACTCTGATTTTCTGACTTCCTTTATTTCTGCCACGTATCCTATCATGCCTAACATACTCCTTGCCTTCTTGAATCTCTTATGCCACTCAAGAACTGATGATCGATTCATTTAGCATGGTTCAAAAGCAATCTGAAGCATTCCATACGTTTCTGTACCGTTTTTCTAAGTTTCAAACAGAATTGTATTGAATATCGTTCTTCTAAAGTGCTATCACGTCCAAACTGCAGTTTTGAAACGCACAAGCTGTGACAATCAGACTTTAATAATCATAAAAATTGGTCAGTCATCTCGTAAAATACTGAATTTTCAAGAGTCTACTTCATTTAGTCTAGTGGAATATCAATCTACGCGATGTTACTTGGGGTAGCATAACTAAGAGAATGATGTGTCATCTTCCTCGTATAAGTCAGTATATAGTCGTGTCGAATGGGTCTTATTTTGACTTCAAATACTAGGTCAGTTTGAATATTTGATCACAATATACTTGTATGATGAAGTAGTTCCATGAAATTTTGTTAAGTAGCGAGGTGATATGTATCAGCAATTCACAGTTATCTATATACCACATATATATTTATGCGTGTCTAGCGGTGATATATATATATATATATATATATATATATATATATATATATAATGGACTGTATATATACATGTGATTTTCTAGCAACATTGTCTCGTCTGTTCATGGGTGCGAATGTGTGTATAACAGATTCAACTGCAGTTCATTGACGGGACACAATAACATACGCGACAGTTTTTAACAAAATCACTAATTACATTTTCTGTGGCGATTACATAAGGCCAAAAACGACAATCGACATCCGGGTTATATTTTCATGCAACTTTTATTTTATTGTACGCATTTCTTTATTTCTACATTATTGCTATTTTCTGTGCCTGATAACCTCTACTTCAGTACAGACCATTATCCGTCCGCTATCTGACCAGATCTAGATCCTCTTCACGCATGCGCTACTCAACTTCTCTAACTGACTACATTTCTATAATACAATCTTTCCTCTCTGTTCGTTATCTGACGTTACCACAAAGTCATCTTCGATTTTGCTTTGATCTATTATCCGAAATTTTTGTTCGAACACAAATTTCCAAAGTTATTATATACATTTTTAACGTAAATATTTTATCTCTTTTATAAGAGATACACAAATTGTTTCGATAACATTCATGTTGACGTTCAAACATTTTTCTATTTACAAACATTCACAATTGCTCGGCTTTTCCCGGGATATCAACAATATAACAGGAAACAGACAAGGACGTAGGAAACTCTTTTTAAATTTTAAATTTGCAAACAAATAGGCAAACCAAGTATACCATTATATTTAATTTTTACAGTATTCTTGCGATTACATGTTTTATGCGAATATTGGATGCATTTTAAAAACGTCTTCGTATAAGATCATATACGGTACTACTTAATGTTCCACAAACACATTCTAAAGATATTCGTACTCATTAATAACGTAGGAATATGGCACGAAATTATATATTTTACTAATGCAGTAATGATTCTGCAAACACTTTGATACTCACAAGCACTTTAAACCGGTAAATAACGACATCCATTTTCCTTTCTTTTATGTCGTGTTGAAAACATTACTTTAAAGATTTTGCGAAGTTCCTCGAATGAAAATTAAAAAGTTTAATCGACCTGCTGTAAAAAACACGTTTATTGTTCTTTAGAACTAATCATTTTAACGTATTTCTATCATGAATGATGCTTTAGCCTGAGGATTTGAAAGAAAAACAAGAACTCATATTCGTGTGATATACCCATTTCATACGATATGGGGACCATTAATTATAAACAATAGATAATATATACACGTAATAAGTATAAATATTATATATATATATATATATATATATATATGTATATATACAAGTTAGAAAAGCATTTCATTCAAGGCATGAAAATTGTTAAACAAAATCTTTTTATTATAGACTTTAAAAATAACGGTACATAATTCAATTTGAAATTTATTTATCTTCAAAGTACACTTTTATAAATTTTACAAAGTAAGGTATAAAAATTTAATATCTTACTTTGTAAAATGTATAAAAGTGCACTTTTAAGATAAATACATTCCAAATTGAATCTTGTACCTTTATTTTTAAAGCCTATAATAAATAGATTTTGTTTAACATTTTTCATGCCTTGGATGAAATGCTTTTCTAACTTGTATCGTATCTTTTTAAGATTATATTTTATTTAATTTATTAATTTGGATTTAAAAAAAGTTAATTTGGTTTTCATGCATTTATAAAAACTCTCCTATGCTCTATTTCAGTTTGTATTTCTCCTCACACCACAACTCATTTTTGCAACCACTTCTTTGTATTATTACAGGTCTGAATATTCTCTCTGTTTCAGTTGGTATTTCTCCTCACACCACAACTCATTTTTTGTAACTCCCTCTTTGTCATACACGTCTGAATCATGACAAAATATGATTTTTTTTAACAAAAACTTTCAAATTACTTTTTTTGATTATTTTTGTAAAACTTCTTTCAAAATAGAAAATCTTTACAATTTAATAAGGAACATATTTCATATAGGTTTCATCAAAAATATTCAGTAGATAACGAGAAAAAAGAGATGAAAATTTCAAAAGGACTGTATAACTGGTTATGCTCAATAGTAGTCCTCGCCAGCGAAAGTCTTTGTTATTGTTATTCTATTATTATTATTATTATTATTATTATTATTATTATTATTATTATTATTATTATTATTATTATTATTTAAACATTTTGTATCCTGCTCTTTCGCGCGAGGACTAATATATAGTAATATAATTTATCAAATGAAATTATAATATGTTTAAGGCTTCTAAAATTCGTACCAGAATTGTCAGCAAAGACCCGTGGCGCAGTGGTTAGAGTACTTAGAAAAGTCAACTGTTAAAATTGATATTCTCCTGAAGGATGAAGATTACACCCTCGGTGTTGGGGACCGAAATTACAATTGCAAATTACGTATGACCTCTATCCAGCCATAACTAACGGGACAAGAGCATGATTCCAAGTAAATAGAGGGTTCAGCTCGAAATTCCGTCCGAGTTTCCGAGTTCGACAGAAATATTCCTGACAAGATACATCTGAAGAAAGTCGGAGGTTACATCGACCAAAACGTTGTGAAAATGAAACTCAAGATGAGAACAGTAGTCTAATGAATCCAAATAATACGAATAACCAATCCTCATCTCAAAAATTCAGAAACGTCACGCCCATTCAATTTGCGGATTATCACTAGAAATATTATTCCAAATTTAACCATGACAAAAAAAAAGACACATTTCCACTCAATCATAAGCGACCACTCTGAGTTGGTGGCAATGCTGACAGGCACACAAGCAGAGAGTTGAACAATGAATAATAATAATAGATAATATATACAAGTAATAAATATAAACATTATTATATACATAGATATACGTTGATATATAGTAATAGAATTTACAAATAAAATTAAAATAGGTTTAAGGCTCCTAAAATTCACACTAGAATTGTTCGCAAGGACCTGTGGCGCAGTGGTTAGAATACTTAAAAAAGCATATTCTCCTGTAGGTTGAAGGTTCAATGCTCAGTGTGGGCGACTGAAAATGCAATTAAAAATACTTATGACCTCTATCCAGTCAAGGCTGACGGAAGGAGAGCTTGCTACCCCTGAGAAGTGAATAAAGGGTTCCACTCGAAATTCCGTTCAAATTCCCGAGTTCAATAGAAATGTACCCTACAAGATACACCTGAAGAAGGTCGGAGGTTACACCGATCGAAACATTGTGAAAATCACACTCAAAATGAGAACAGTAATCCGATGAATCCAAACAATACGAATAACTAATCCCCATCTTAAAAATTCAGAAACGTGGCACACATTCAATTTGCGGATTATCACTAGAAATATTATTCCAAATTCAACCATGAAAAATCTACGCTATATATCAACTCTAGTAAGTGTGTATGTGGCTGAAAAATTTAGTTAGGGTGTTTTTTTACTCCTATACATGCCGAAAAAATACAAAACAAAAGTAGTCACTCTAAATTGGAGGCAATGCCGACAGCCACACAAACAGAGAGTTAAACAATGAGATGCCTATCCACATCATATTTAAATTTATGCATGTTAGTAAAGTCGGGGAAACGAGTTAAAGCGATAAAATTCCAATATCTTGCAGGTGGGTAAAAATAATATCTAAAACGGTATTTTCTACATAAAGCTAAGAAGTGGAAAATTCAATTGGGGGTTATTTTCGTGATATAAACAATGTTCATTGCCACGAGACGAAGGGTGCTATTGTGATTTGGGGGCAATTCAAATAGTCTGGAGTAAAACGAGATGTTTGTTAACATCACAATTAAACTTATGCTGCTAAGATGCTTATGCTTAAACTTATGCTGCTATAAAAGAATTCCAAAGTTTAGCACTTCGAGAGAAGAAACTATAAGAATCGCAAACTAGCATCTGAAAAATTATACCTTAGAGTATGCATTTTGCTACTAGCCGAGTTAGTCGCTGGTATTTATGTCGCGGAAGCACCAGTGGTTTGAGTTCGTCGGAGCCCATTTTATTAAAATACTTGTAAAACAATAAGAGGTATGATATATTTCGGGCATACCACAGTGGGTCGGACTTTGTTGTCAGTGCGGGATCTATTAGATTCCCGACTCATTTTTGGACCCTGTCGAATAGGAAGAGATTAGTGGGTGATGCACAAGCCCATATATGTAATGAATATTGGTGATGAGTAGTTTTGTAGAGAAATAGGATGTGACTAGTTTTTTTAGCGTGGTAATGTACAGTGATGAATCATAGGTGCAAGTTTCGTATTGCATTACTGGCCGGAAGTTCTGAATGATTGTTTACTGATTGTTTTTGTTTTACGGCATATCAACCCTTTTCAGGTTATTTAATGCTGAATCCAAAGATTTTGAAAAAAAAAATTTAATAGAATATATTTGTTGTGTTCAAGTCGGTTTCTATTTAATCCATAATTGGGACCCTAACAGGTACTACCACTCTGGGTCAGAGTGGACCTGGGAACAATGACAATTAAAGGGCGGCTCCACACTGCCCAAATCCCGCAAGCTGGGGCCTCACAACTGGATATAATTTAAGGTCATATCCAGGACCACCGGAAGTTCGTGGTGAGACGTGGCACAGAAAGGAGCACCTTATTTTTCTTTGGCACGTGACCTTATCCTGTTCGGACATCATTTATTGGCACTCTTTGTTGATTTGACAAGGAAGCGGGCAAAGTAGAGATTACGTAATTTGTGAATTTACATTTGTGTAAAACACTTTAACATCGCAGAACATCATGTAATTGCAAAAGTATGTTGTCGGCGGTTTTTAATTTATTTATTAGATTATTATAGTTACGAAGACAAAGAAGAACATGGACACTAAGACGACTGGTCGCCACCACTATTTAAAGATATGGATAAGAATTGAGCTGTCTGCTGAGAACGTGTTAATAAGAACTGTCCTATTATCGATCACCGAGAGGATTAAAAGTCAACTATTGGAAATCGAAGAACTCACCGCTTGCATTGATGAAGCTAAAAAAGAAACTTAATCCAAACAAAATACTATGGTAAACTTAACGTGACATGATAAAAAAAATCTAGTTATAAAAACCATGAGTTGTCGGCAGAAAAAGTATACGCTATTTCTAAAACTACAGGGTGAAAACAAGAGTACAGTACAGTTTTATTTAAAAAATGTTTTTGAAAAAATCAATTCAGGTAACTTGATCATGTATTGGATCTGACATCTTTTCAATATAACCGCCTTCAGCCTCAAACACCACTTCGATACCGGTCTAGAACTGGAAGCATGCTTTTTCTACAAGCGCCGGCGGCGATCAGACTGGTGATGATGATCTCGCTCGTTAAATATTGTGTTGCTTTTAGACATGATGGAAATCTTCTATCACTCTTGGAATTTGCACACAATTGACCAGGAAGTAGATTTTCTGAAAAAAAAAGGAAAGAAAACCGGTTTTCATCAAACGGAAATGGAATCATATCGTCTTTTCTAGGGCGAAAATTATATCGTTCCACTCTGAAGCTAATATACGATCCCTCCGGTAGCATAAACGCAAAAGAATAACTTGCAATACGTTGTTACAGTAAGCTATTATTATTATTATTATTATTATTATTATTATTATTATTATTATTATTATTATTATTATTTATAACGCTATTCACAATATTTATTTATTTTTATATTGTAATAAGAGAAAACACTGCAATTTTTATTAACACACACATAGCTTTAAGAGTGAAAGATGTTTGCTTTTAATGATTATTAAATAAAGTTTTTTAAACCCAGTAAAAATGGATTACACTTTCAGAGCACAGATATCATATGTGACTTTGACCAGTTTCTTAGTCAATCTATACGATTCAACGAAACACGTGTAAGGCATACCATACAACTAATAAAATAAAATAATATATATATATATATATATATATATATATATATATATATAAATTACAATTAAATTTACCAAAATGATCAAAGATGGTAAAACTAAAGTATATTATAAATATTAAAAAAAATTAATATTTATAAAGTAATCACAACCAGACGTAAAAGCTCGATAAAATCAAATAGGAGATAGAGCTTATAATAAGAGCAAATAGTTAATATAATATGTTAAAAAGCACTTTAAAAAAGAGTTAAAAACATATTTAATCTGAAAAGGAAACACTTTGTGTATGTGAGTAACTTCCTTATAGGTTCCGAAACGGTCGAACCTCTCTTTTGAAAATTTCACACAAAGTTAATTTATACGTCTGGTCATGTTCTTAGATAGTTTTTTTTTTTACAGAAATTCATCCGATATATCGAAAATTGAAAAAAATCCGATATTAAAAGTAGTCTTTCTACTCTTATAAATAGAAAAGAAGAATTTTTACAAAGGAATATTTTACGTTACATCGTCGTTGACTGGGTTCAAAAAGAGCCTACAGAAAATGGACTCTAATTTATTAAAGTATGATAGGTTATGAAAAGGAAGGGTGGTAAAGATATAGCTTCGAATTTGGGGGTATCAAGACCAAAGCAAAATATGATGAAACTAAAAATAAAATAGGTAAACTTCATAATTTATTATACCGTACCTGTTGACACTGAAACACTTATCACAATATTCTGTGGATCTATATTAAAAAACCTTGTTAAACTTTGTGACATATTTCCATTCTAATATATAAAATTCGATTAAAAAAAGAACATTCCTTTTTGACCAGGGTTTTCCCCTTTAAACAGCCCAACGTCACAAGTAGATTGAAAAAAAAAACAATTATCACTGCGTACGCAGAATGTCCAGGCGTATAAAATATAGGTTCTATTGTAAGACAGGGGCCCATTTGAAATGAAAGTTTGTTTAGAGATCAATTAATATTAGGTTGGTGCAAATATAATCTCGTTTTTTTTTTTACATGAAGTTAAACGTAAAACAACAAACATTTTTTTACTAACCTTATAGTTGACTTTTGCTATTAAATCTTTATATAGAATCTATATATCTATAAAAGTGAACGTGTCTGTCTGTGTGTCTGTGTGTCTGTGTGTCTGTGTGTCTGTGTACATTTCCCTACGCAATAACTCTGTCAATTTTTAGTCTATAGGCTCGAAATTTGAAATACCGGGTACTGAGATTTGGGAAAATCGATGTGACGGGTGTCAGCCAGAAATTTGGCTGTTAAGGGGTCAAATTTCAACGATTTGACCTTTAAGAACTCTACCAAACTCCTCCGACAATTTTGGATCTAGACACTTGAAATTTTAGATATAGGTTCCTTGAACATGGATCTAACTTAATAACTTGATTTGAGCCCGAAACAATAAATTTTAAGGGGTCATAATAGGGGTCAAAGTTTAAAAAAATTAACCATTTTTTTTTGTTTTTTTGCTTTTTTTGCACAGCATACACCTCCAAACAGCCGAGCAACGCCGGGCACCCCTGCTAGTATATATATAAAAGTGAACGTGTCTGTGTGTGTCTGTGTCTGTGTCTGTGTACATTTCCATACGCAATAACTTTGTCAATTTTTAGTCTACAGACTCGAAATTTGATATACAGGGTACTGATATTTGGGAAAATCGACGTAATCGGTTTTCGGCCAGAAATTTGGCGATTAAGGAATCAAAGTTCAACGATTTGACCTTTGAGAACTCTACCAAACTCCTCTGACAATTTTGGGTCTAAACACTTGAAATTTTAGATATAGATTCCTTGGACATGGATCTAACTTAATAACTTGATTTGAGCCCCAAAAAATAAATGTTAAGGGGTCATAATAGGGGTCAAATTTAAAAAAATTGACAGCTTTTTTTTTTATCAACATACACCTCCAAATACCCGGGCAACGCCGGGCATCCACGCTAGTAATTTATAAAATTAACATTAAATTAAGTCATGTACAGTGCAATTTGACTAAAGCTTTATCTCACTGCACCGTGGTTGGTTCCACACTTGACCAGACACTCAATTTGATCGAAAAATGTGCGATTTAATCGATAGTGATTACGATAAAAGTATTGGAAGTATTGATATTTTTTTTTAAATCCTAATTCAATCCCGAGTAACATCGGACCTCCATGCTTTGACCCAATACAGTTTTATTAGAGAAAGGATTTGGGAATGTTATTAACGATTCTCAGGATTGATGTTAGCATTGATATATTCAAGTCTTTTCTTTGATATGCAGAAGCGCATATTTATAACCACCGAATTTAACGTATGCAATTCCCTGCGTGTTTGAATGCGGCGCAAAACTTGGCACTGTTCAAATTCGCCGAAAGTTGCCAACTGCTGAGTGAATAATATTTCTCTGTCGATTTTGAACTAACACTTTCAAGGGTCAAGGGTTGTATCACGAACACAATGCATTTATTATCTGACACTAAAACATTATAAACGACAAAAGAAATTTGTATATATTAAGCATTCTGTGTAGTATTTTGTAAGTATTAAGTATATTTTAAAGTATATGATTTTAAAGTATAAGTTATTGTTGCTCTATATATCTATAAAAATGAAATTGCCTGTATATGTGTCTGTGTGTGTACATTTCCCTGTAAAACTACTTTGTCAGTTTTCAGTCTACAAACGCTAGATTTGACATAAGGGACATTCGGATTCAGGAAAATTCTTTCAATCGGTTTTCGGCCAGGACGTTTGCTGTCAAGGGGATAATGTCCAACGATTTGACCTTTGAAAACTCTACAGAACTCCGTCAATTTTGGGTCATTTGAACTTTTAAATGTAGGTAACTTGGACATAGATCAGAATTTTTAATTTGATTTGAGCCCAAACAGTAAATGTTAAAGGGTAAAAATTGGGATCAAAATTTTTTTAAAAATGTGACCTCTGCGGTCTCTTCCAAATTACTCAGCTAATTTTTGTCTAAAAATTTGAAATTTACATAAAGTGTATTCATATATAGAGTAAGCTTTTTAATCGGTTTTTGGCCGAAAATCTGATTGCCAAGAAGCAAAAGTTCAAAAGATTTCAACTTTGCGGTCTCTAGCAAACTATTCAGCCAATTTTGGATCTAAACATTTGAAATTTTACATAAAAGATATTTAGACATGCAGCATGCTTTTTAATCAGCTTTTGCTCGAAAATTTGGCTGCGAAGAGGTTTAAGTTGAAAGAGTTGATCTTTGCAGACTCTACCAAACTTTTCCACCAATTTTGGGTCTAAACACACGAAATTTTAGATGTAGGTTACCTGGACATAAGTCGAACTTTTTAATATATAAATACATATGTACATAAAGTTGTTAACAGTACAAAAAGAATTGAATCAGCATTAGAAGCCTAAGACTGGTGAAGATCCGAAAGAACTTTAGCAGCCAACTTTAAGAAAGACACAGTAAATCGAGTAATCAGTTTTCAAAGGAAAATCAAGAAACAGCACTAGAATTACTAAAAGAAGAATTGTCACCAAAAAAGATGAGCAAAGAGATCAGCCTCATCCTTAAAATTTAAAATAACTTAAAGATTATAAAAAGAGATGCGGAAACAGACTTAACAACATTCTCTTGGCCTGTTGGCTAGGAATGAAGTGTAGTATCTGTCCTGATACTCTACAGGTCACTTTTTCTGTCCTCACTCAGTGGAGGAGAAATCCTTCTAGACTGAAGCAATGTTTATTTTTGTTCATATCCAGAGTGCCCCTTTTTGGGGAGGTGGATTTTCCCCACATTAAAAACCAACCTTGTGTTTAACTCTTCCCTCCTGGGGAGGCAAGTAAATAGGGTAATTCTAGGTCAGTTTTTCTCAACCTTTGATGACCCATAGCCCCCTCAGTGAGTAGCTCAACATGTACCTTCTCATAAATGGCATGGGAAATATGAATAAATTGTCTAAATTTCAGAATACAAATTAGTCGATCTAAAAAAGACGGACGCATTGAGAGAAGACTATAAATCTCGCCTGTCTGTGTAAATGTATTAAGTAAATATTCAGAGCCGATAAAAAATTATGAATGAAACGAATAAAATCTGATGCTGTAGGCCAGGGTTTCACAACGGGATCCGTACCGCCCACCAAGTGGGGGATTTCTAAGATTTCAGGTGGGCGATTGTCAAATTTATCGCACAATGGGTCCCTGAGATTCTTTAGGGTGCAGTGAAAATCTGAGAGTTTCTGGTACCATTACTAGGCGTTTCCTAACTTATTTCTTTGGGGTTCACAACTCATGTGGAAATTGATTTCATAACTTATTTTTAATTGGAAGAATTAAATCAAGAGCCCTAGCCCTAACCCTAATCCTAACCCCAACCCTAGCCCTAACCTCGTAATATCGATGGAGCTTCTTAAGTGTTTCCTGAATCAGATTTATTTCTGATTCACATTTTCAACAAGTCTTTTTCATCTGAGTCCTGGAAATAGAAACCGAAAAGATGTAGTGAACCTTGATCATCTAAGAAAGCAAATATTCAAAACTTGTTGCTGATAATCAACAACAATCTGAACATTGATCGATGATTCCTGTGATTGAAATTTTCATTTTATTAATTAGCAATTGTATGATATATTAATTAGGCCATTTGATTTAAAGTTGTTATTGTTCCCATTCGATCGACAGTGTAAACTCTCAGACGTTTATGTTGTGACGCATGAGGAAGTAACCTTATGCCATCGTGTTCCACAGATTGGAAATTCTTTGAAAACATCTTTGTCTTTGAAAAATGAGTTTGATATCTGGCAAACGTAAGAGAGAAATATTTATCAAAAGATAGCGAAGTTCTGGCAGAAGTAAAGACTGAAGCTCACTCGAATCTTTTCTCTAAAATTACCATTGAGTAGATAAAGATTAGTAGCATCATTCCTAGGTGAAAACCAAAGAAATCCGGGTCCCATAAGATTGTAAAGTACATTTGGCACTATAAAATGTACCTATTTACTATGCCTCCCCACGGGACAGAGTAAGACACCAGGGTCGTTTTTTAATGTGGAGAAAAGGTACAAAAATAAAAAAAATTGTATCAGTCGTGAAGGACCTCTCCTCCACTGACAGAGAACAAGAAATGGAAGTGCAGCATCTGCAGAACAGCTACTACACTTTGAGATATTAAATTTTTCATTCACAGGAAAAAATACAATTGGGAAAATGAACAAAAAACTTAGGCACAAGGCCAACTCAAAAAGAAGGGGGGATGGTGAGGTTGGTTGATCCATCTCGTCTCTGTTGTAAATTTTAAATTATTTTTCTCTCGGCCAGCCTCTTTTATCATGGTTACCCCTTTAAATTTGTATTTATGTGTGTGTAGTGGGAGGAGGGGGTGCCTACTTAAGGCCAATGTTAAAACTTTTTTTTTTTTGATCTTGGCCAAAAGGCCAAAGGAGTGGGTTTCGTCATTCAGTCGAAATACTTTTGAACACACCACTTGTGTTTATTAATAGCCACCATCTTTATTTTAGAAAAGAAAACTTCTTCAACTTGAATTAATTTTATATTAATACGAACGTATAACAGAGTGAAATAAGTAAATAATTAATCTCTTACTTCGCATTTGAAAGTGACAAATTAATTTTATGAATCTTATACTAGAAATTCCCCTGTGGAAATTCCAAAGGGGACTCATTCAAATGTAATATATTGATGTTGGAATCCTGTAGAAGTTCTGCGTAATGGAGTCGCTTTTATATTATTGTATCTCTTTTATTAAAACTGCAAAAGTATTTATCTTAGCTAGCAGAGACGTTCGGCGTAGCCCGGTCGTAAAGGACGCTTAAATATGATATTTTAATTTATGCAGATTCCGTATATATTATTATAGAATTAATGTTCTATTGACTGTTATATATTATAAAGTTGCGATTTCATATATATATATATATATATATATATATATATATATATATCAACATGACTTGGGTGTCTCAGCTTGAATCGAGACCGAAAAAAAACTTATGAATATATATATATATATATATATATATATACATATACATATACATACGTATATATATATGTATATACATAGACATACACACACTCATATATATATATATACCTATATATATATATATGTATATATATACATATACACACCCACTCATATATATATATATATATTTATATATATATATATATATATCGTATGTTCAGTTATAATCAAACCGAAACCAAAAATTATAAATAATTTTAGGTAAAATTATTTATATAAAAAAAGATTATTGGAGTGCAATTTTTTTTTTACATAGGCATCACCACTTATCAAGGCCAAGAGGCCACTTAAGGATAAGGGTTAAAGAGTGTACAGTAGAAATTGGACAACATAGTAATCATTAGTAATGAAAATTTGGTAAATTTGATAACTTATACAGAAAATTTGGTAAATTTGATAACTTATCAAGAACTTATTTACGTTAGACTTGAACACAACCATATTGTAGTCAGCCGGATAGCAGGAAAACGGAAGACAATTCCACAGGCGTGCAGTTCTAAGAAAGAAGCTTTGTTCATGGAATCTACGTTTAGGTTTAGGCACAGATAAAGCGTGGGGGGAATTATTGATAGTGTTTACAGCTAGACTAGTGGTTCTTGTGAAAGTTTGGCGAGGGGGAACTATAGATTAAAGCTCAGTCGAACACTTTCCATGAAAATAACGATACATCAGAGACAAACTCGCAACATCTATTCTGTGAGATAGAGGTTACAAGGAAGAGAAAAGGACATCTCCTACGAGGCTACGAAGTCTATTTTGAACTCTATCAAGGCAGGACAAGTCCTTTCTAGCAGCTCCTGCCCAGATGTCGCAACAGTATTCTATCCTTGGACGTACCTGGCTCTCATATAGATAGAGAATAGCATCAGCAGTGAGATATTTAGCGGATCGATAGAAAGATCCCACCATTTTTCCAGCGGCCTTGGCAACAGATTTGATGTACGTGTTCCATTTAAGATCAGGAGTAATGGTCAAGCCCAGAATCTTGTCAAAACTTGAGGCCTCCTGAAGACGAGAGCCATTCATTTCAATTGATGCCAGATGTGGATCAGAATGTTGATGATGTAAAGAGAGAAGTTTGGTTTTAGATGCATTAAAAGTAACCAGTCACTCCTTTCCCCATTGTACTACGTGCTCAAGATCAGAGGAGAGAGAATTGGAGAGAACTTGGTCGTATACTGTCTTAGATGTGCTACCATAAATGGTAGTGTCGTCAGCATAAATGTGTACAAATGATGTACGGATGTGATTTGGAAGATCATTAATGTAGATCAGGAAAAGAGTTGGGCCCAGGACGGACCCTTGAGGGACACCGGCATTAATACTGTGAGCTTCTGATTTTTGCCCCTCAACTACTACTCTTATGAGCCTATCAGAAAGAAATGATTTAATAATTGAGAAGACATTTCCAGCTATACCATAGCTGGAGATCTTTTGAAGTAAACCTTTATGCCATACCCTATCAAAGGCCTTAGATATGTCAAGAGCAATTACCCTAGAAAGGTAGCCTCCGTCGAGAGATTGGCTAATCCTATGAGATATAACTGTAAACACATCTGCTGTAGATCAGCAGAACGGAAACCATATTGTGTGTCACTAAGAAGGTTATTTTTGTTGAGATGTTTGATTACTTCTCTATTTAACACAGATTCTAGCAACTTACTCATGACGCACAGGAGACTTATTGGCCTGTACTGAGAGGGGGATGAGCGATCACCTGAATTCTTAAATACAGGGCATACTGATGAGATTTTCCAGGGAGATGGAAACTATTCTCCTTAAGACAACGTTTAAACAGTTTTGTAAGTATGGGCGCTAGTTCAGGTTGAAGTTTTTTGAGTACTATAATTGGAATACCGTCAGGACCAGTTGCTTTACTGGAATCAAGGTTTTTGATTAGCTTGGCAACATCACGTACAGATATACGTTCACATAGCGTGTTTTCTGATACAGGAGGAAATATTGGGGGTTGGATTAGTTATAATCGAAACCGAAACCAAAACTTATGATTAATTCTCGGTAAAATCCTTTATAAAGAAAGAAATGACTTGAGTGCTTTCAGCTATAATCGAAACCGAATCCCAAAATTATGAAGAATTCCTGGTAAAATTATTTATTACACAAAAATGAAAGTCCATAACAATTAAACGACAGTCACTCGGATGTAAGCGCGACACACAAAATAAATAACACACACGCTATACTATTAATATATAGAATTTTTGTCTTGTTGATTATTAACAGCAATTATATTATTAACAACGTCAAACGTATTCAGTCGTCTTTATTTGTTATATATTTTTCTATCCCGAAACAATTCTTCAGCTTTAATACATTAAAAGTAAAATCAATGATGCGGTTGATTTTTTTTTTCAATACTTTACATGTTTTCCTCTGATGTAACTCAAATTTCTTTTTCGGTCGACAGATACAAGGTAGTCTGCTAAAATGATGCAATTCTCTATCTATATAAGAGCCAGGTACGTCCAAGGATGGATACTGTTGCCACATCTGGGTAGGAGCTGCTAGAAAGGACTTGTCCTGCTTTGATAGAGTTCAAAATAGACTTCGTAGACTTGTGAAGGATGTCCTTTTCTCTTCCCTGCAACATCTTTCTCACAGAAGAGATGTTGCAAGTTTGTCTCTGCTTTATCGTTATTTTCATGGCAACTGCTCGACTGAGCTCCATTCTATGGTTCCCCCTCGCCAAACTTTCACAAGAAACACCAGTTAGCAGAAAACACTATCACTAATTTCCCTCACTCTTTATCTGTGCCTAAACCTAAACGTAGATTCCACGTGCAAAGCTTCTTTCTTAGAACTGCACGCCTATGGAATTGTCTTCCGTTTTTCTGCTTTCCAGCTGACTACAGTATGGTTGTCTTCAAGTTTAATGTAAACAAGTTTTTGATGAGCGGTTCCATATAAGTTAACAAATTTACCGAAGCTCCATTACTAACGGTTACTATATTGTCCAATTTCTACTGTACACTCTTTAACCCTTATCCTCGAGTGACCTCTTGGCCTTGATAAGTGGTGATGCCTATGCAAAATAAAAGATAAAAAGAAATACAACCATTATTTGTACACAGAAGTTCCAATCTGTGTAGTATGATGGAAGTTCCGTATTATATAATAATTGAAGAACAAATCTCTCCGTCAGTTCATCTTTATTTCAAACTTACATGTGGAGATGGAGTTTGTGTTTATAAATATTGTCTTACAAACAAACCCACAGATAATAGATATCATAGATTAAGTGAGTCTGGCGGCCATTTAAGATCACATCATCAACTAATGAGATTATTGCCAAAGTATCCCGCATATAATTGAATTGGTATGAAAACATTTACGGATTAAATCTGATGGCAAAGTCAGTCATAGAAGGGCATTTTTTTTTTGTAAATTTTGGATTTTCAAAAAGGATTATACATTTAATTAACAATACCATGAGTGCCATTTGTTCAAAGGTCAGCCTGTTTCTTATCACAAGCAATCAGCACCATATTTTAGAACAAAGAATATTATGATCATTCAGTCATCAGTCTGAATACAATAGTGAATTCCTTAACATTTTTACCTCAACATGGTTGACGGAACGAAAATAATACAACATGGTTGACGGAACGAAAATAATACAACATGGTTGACGGAACGAAAATAATACAACATGGTTGACGGAACGAAAATAATACAACATGGTTGAGGGAACGAAAATAATACACATGGTTGACGTAACGAAAATAATACATGGTTGACGGAACGAAAATAATACAACATGGTTGACGGAACGAAAATAATACAACATGGTTGACGTAACGAAAATAATACAACATGGTTGACGGAACGAAAATAATACAACATGGTTGACGGAACGAAAATAATACAACATGGTTGACGTAACGAAAATAATACAACATGGTTGACGTAACGACAATAATACAACATGGTTGACGAAACGAAAATAATACAACATGGTTGACGAAACGAAAATAATACATGGTTGACGGAACGAAAATAATACAACATGGTTGACGGAACGAAAATAATACAACATGGTTGACGGAACGAAAATAATACAACATGGTTGACGGAACGAAAATAATACAACATGGTTGACGGAACGAAAATAATACAACATGGTTGACGTAACGAAAATAATACAACATGGTTGACGGAACGAAAATAATACAACATGGTTGACGGAACGAAAATAATACAACATGGTTGACGAAACGAAAATAATACAACATGGTTGACGAAACGAAAATAATACAATATGGTTGACGGAACGAAAATAATACAACATGGTTGACGAAACGAAAATAATACAACATGGTTGACGGAACGAAAATAATACAACATGGTTGACGAAACGAAAATAATACAACATGGTTGACGGAACGAAAATAATACAACATGGTTGACGGAACGAAAATAATACAACATGGTTGACGGAACGACAATAATACAACATGGTTGACGAAACGAAAATAATACAACATGGTTGACGTAACGAAAATAATACAACATGGTTGAGGGAACGAAAATAATACAACATGGTTGACGTAACGAAAATAATACAACATGGTTGACGGAACGAAAATAATACAACATGGTTGACGTAACGAAAATAATACAACATGGTTGACGTAACGAAAATAATACAACATGGTTGACGGAACGAAAATAATACAACATGGTTGACGGAACGAAAATAATACAACATGGTTGACGGAACGAAAATAATACAACATGGTTGACGTAACGAAAATAATACAACATGGTTGACGTAACGAAAATAATACAACATGGTTGACGGAACGAAAATAATACAACATGGTTGACGGAACGAAAATAATACAACATGGTTGACGGAACGAAAATAATACAACATGGTTGACGAAACGAAAATAATACAACATGGTTGACGTAACGAAAATAATACAACATGGTTGACGGAACGAAAATAATACAACATGGTTGACGGAACGAAAATAATACAACATGGTTGACGTAACGAAAATAATACAACATGGTATACGTAACGAAAATAATACAACATGGTTGACGGAACGAAAATAATACAACATGGTTGACGGAACGAAAATAATACAACATGGTTGACGGAACGAAAATAATACAATTTAAGCGTATAATTTGAAATTCCGTGCAGATTTACAGTATTAAAAAGTTTACCTGAGTAAGGTCGGAGGTTATATCGGCTTAAATAGACACACTGATGATTAGGGTACAGTTCTGGTGCGAATGAGAACGGTAGGAAAAATATAAGTCGCTAATGCTATGTTGAAAATTTAGTTTAAAGCATATCAAAGTTTTGTCGTCTAATTCTGGTTTGCGGTCTCCAATTAAATGGAAAGGGTGTTTCGAATAAAAACTCCAATTCCGTGCATCGTTAAAAGAGGGAAATAACCAGACATACAACAGTGTAATGCGAACAGACTTCTTTCTGCTAAACTCCCTATATATTAGTTCATTTGCTGCATAAAAAGTGTGTTAAATAAAGAATAATAGGAAAAGCCAAGTACGTCCAAGGATGGAATACTGTTGCAATATCTGGACAGGAGCTGCTAAAAACAGCCTATCCTGCCTTAACAGAGTACAAAATAGACTTCGTGGCTTAGTGGGGGATGCCCTTTTCTCTACCCTGTAACCTCTCTCCCACAGAAGAGACGTTGCGAGCCTATCCTTTTTATCGTTATTTCCATCGCAGGTGCTCGTCTGAATTCCAATCTCTGGTCCCCCTCGCCAATCTTTTACAAAAAACACCCGTCTAGCTGAATCCACTGTGAAAAATTTACCCACTCTTTATCTGTGCCTAAATCAAAACGTGGATTCCATGAACAAAGCTTCTTTCTTAGAACTGCACGCCTGTGGAACTCTGTTCCGTCTGCCTGCTTCCCACCTGACTACAACTTGGATGTGTTCAAGTCCAACGTCAACAAAGTCCTAATGAACCGCCCCCTTAAGTAAACACTTCATCAAATCTCCACACTAACGTAATGTACTTGCAATAACCCTTATCACTGAGTGGCTTCCGGGCCTTGATAAATGGTGATCACTGTGTAAAAAAAATGTGTCCAACGCTTATTTTCCTACTGTATATATATATATATATATATATATATATATATATATATATATATATATATATATATATATATATATATATGACTTAGGTGCATTTTGACCCATTTTACTCCTGTTTTAAAAGTGCCATTTACAGTCACTGACATTGTTTTTTTATACTTGAGCACTTGTCCTAAAAACGATCTCTGCCCGCCACTGCTAACTCATCTATCCGTTATATGTGATAACGTATATATTAATAGAATAGCGGGCGTGTTATTTATTTTGTGTGTCACGCTTACATCCGAGTGACTGTCGTTTAATTGTTGTGGCCTTACATTTCTTGTAATGAATAATTTTGCCAAGAATTCTTCATCTGTTTTGGTTCCAGTTTGTATTATAGCTAATTGCTCCCCAGTAATATTTTTTCATAAATTATTTCATCAAAAATTCTTTATAAGTTTTGGTTTTGGTTTCGATTAAAGTTGAAGGAACCCAATATATATATATATATATATATATATATATATATATATATATATATATATATATATATATATATTAATAGTTATGTGGCGTACTTTCAGCATTCAATTATTTTCATTACTATTTCAGCCGTTTTCATCATCGCCGTTCATTGTATGGTCTTAACCTTCGATTCTAAATTCTCTTTGTCTTTTATCCAAGGGTTTTCAAGACTATTATTAATATCATCATCATTATCATCAATTATTCAACATTATCATTAGTATTATCATCGTCATCATCACAATTATTCTCAGTGTTCTAATGCAGGTCATCATCAGAGATTACCAATAATCGCTTTCGTTAATATTTGCAAATAAATCTACATTATCGCAACAACTGCTTACCATTGATTTATTGTTGCAATAACGGGATGTTTTCATTTAAATGGCAATAAGCCTTCTTAAAGTCCCAGTAATTTTCACCTTTTTCCATTAGAAGTTGTGTTAGAGCGTTCCTTCCACGGTTTAATACATCCTCCTTAACACTTCAAGACAATTTTTGTGGTACCAGCCGAAATTGGTGCTTTTTAATTTGGTGGTGAGAGCACAGTTACTAGAAGCTAATAATAAAGGCACCTGTTATAAATGTCGCATGTATAACACAGACCTTGTTAACGATATTGTTTATAAAATTACCTCAGTTTCATGTGATGTTCCTTCCAGTTTTCGTTGTCTGTCTGTTGCAGTATTAGTTATATTGTTTAGGTTTCGTATTCAGTGTTTCCCCGAAGATTTACAGATTTTAGCTACTTTAGTATCCATAGTATCGGATCACTCTTCCTCCTGATTGCAATTTCTCCTAATTATTTTTCCAGGTTTTTCAGTACTATAACAAGTATTAGTGTTACATAGTCTTTACGCTTTAACCGTGTCGTTACATTTTAACCACCCGGCCCACACACTGTTGGGTACCATTACAGAAATGAAAAAAAAGGAAGACATAAAATAAACGATTCAGCACTTTTTCTAGGTGTATTAATTCGAGTAATTTCCTACAATGCATTTAATAGTTTCAAAATACGCATGCGTCGAACATTCCTGTTGAGTCGCCCTTTCACACACGTCTTTGTCGTCGCTTGCTTTTCCGCTTTTTCGGCGACGCGGCGCATATTCTCTGTCGTCGCTCAAAGTCAAAACACGTCCGATCGTTTCCATTTGCTCGACAAGGTTTTGTCCTTCTTTTTTTTACCTTTCTTCTTCTTCTTCTTCTTCTTCTTCTTCTTCTTCTTCTTCTTCTTCTTCTTCCCGTGAGGTCAGCGCGCGCACACTTGCTTAATTTGCGTATGTGTTGAGACGGCTGCTGCTGCTGTTAATATTTTCGCTGTTCAGCTTTCATATGCTTGCTGTTATTTTCTCACACGCGCGCCATACGTGCTATGCTACATTAGTATTATATATAATCTTTCGTTATGTCTTCGATTTCTTTCACTTCTCTGAAAACCTTCTTATATTTGCTTCCTTGTTTCAGTCTCTTTCATCTTTGCTTTCTGCCTGCCGGGATGGCAACATCTACTGCTCAATTCCTGTTACTTATTACGAACATCTGGTCCCTTGCTTGGATGTAACTCCATATTCCTAAGGATTTTGCTGTTTTCGTTTTTTTTTTAGAACTGTCTTCGGTTTGTGTCTTTACCATTTGTCCGCATCTTGGAACTGTTGTATTATTATTATTATTATTATTATTATTATTATTATTATTATTATTATTATTATTATTATTAATTGGTTGTTTTGTTTTACGGCATATCAACCCTTTAATTCCGAATCCAAAGATTTTGAAAAAAAAATTTTGTAATAGAATATACTTGTTGTTTTCAAGTCGGTTTCTATTTAACCCATAGTTTGGACCCTAACAAGTACTACCACTCCGGGTCAGAGTGGACCTGGGAGCAATGGCAATTCAAGGGTGGTTCCACACTCCCCACATCCCGCAAGCTGGGGCCTCACCACTGGATATAGTTTAAGGTCATATCCAGGACCATTATTATTATTATAATTATTATTATAATTATAATTATTATTATTATTATTATTATTATTATTATTATTATTATTATTAGTAGTAGTAGTAGTAGTAGTAATATTATAAATTGTAGTTGTACTACTTGTCGTAGTAGTAAAGTAGTAAGCATAGGTGTAATAGTAGTAGAAGTAGATATACTAGGTACAATAGAAATAGCAATAAGGTCTAAAATTATATAATGCACGCTTATAATTTTGGGTAGATAAAATATTACAGAGGACGAATTAACATGATGGATTACAAAATAAAAATTAAAAACGGCTAGCTAACCTGGTTTCGTTCCTCGGTTAACAGAGTTAAATCGAAGAAAAAAAATGTGATTAAAAGAAATTTTCATGAATATGGCGGCGGAGAAAAATGTCATTAAAAGAAATAAATAAATGAATGGGGATAAATCAAATTAAGTAAGAAGATATTTTATTTTTTCTTGCAAAGAGATCCTTTTTTTTTCATTTAAACATTTTTGAATTTTTTTCATTTAAAAATCTTTGAATTATTTTTCATTTGAAAATATTTGCATTTTTTCATTTAAAAATCTTTGAATTTTTTCATTTAAACATCTTTGAATTTTTTCATTTAAAAATTTTTGAATTTTTTTAATTTAAAAATTTTTGAATTTTTTTTTCATTTAAAAGTCTTTGAATTATTTTTCATTTGAAAATCTTTGAATTTTTTCATTTTAAAATCTTTGAATTTTTTCATTTAAACATCTTTGAATTTTTTCATTTAAAGATTTTTGAATTTTTTTAATTTAAAAATTTTTGAATTTTTTTTTCACTTAAAAATCTTTGAATTATTTTTCATTTGAAAATATTTGCATTTTTTCATTTTAAAATCTTTGAATTTTTTCATTTAAACATCTTTGAATTTTTTCATTTAAAAATTTTTGAATTTTTTTAATTTAAAAATTTTTGAATTTTTTTTTCATTTAAAAGTCTTTGAATTATTTTTCATTTGAAAATATTTGAATTTTTTCATTTTAAAATCTTTGAATTTTTTCATTTAAACATCTTTGAATTTTTTCATTTAAAAATTTTTGAATTTTTTTAATTTAAAAATTTTTGAATTTTTTTTTCATTTAAAAGTCTTTGAATTATTTTTCATTTGAAAATCTTTGAATTTTTTCATTTTAAAATCTTTGAATTTTTTCATTTAAACATCTTTGAATTTTTTCATTAAAAAATCTTTGAATTTTTTCACTCAAACATCTTGGAATTTTTTCATTTAAAAATCTTTGAATTTTTTTCATTTAAAAATTTGAAAACCCATTTTTTTAAGTCAAGCAAAAAAAAAAAATAAAAGCTCTTAGTACTTTAGTTTATTTCTATGCGATTGTTTAACGTTCATTTATTTATGCATTTATTTATTTATTTAAATTATAGTTTTTTCTCCTTGCCATATTCATGCCAATTTTTTTAAGATTACAATTTTTCCTCGATTTATCTCTGTTGAGCGAGGAACGGAACACAGTTAGCTAGCCCCTTTTCAATTTTATTGTTTAATAATTCATGTAAATGGGTCTATATTCAGCCATAATAAAATTTTGTACCACCCCAAATAATTTTCAAATATATATATATATATATATATATATATATATATATATATATATATATATATATATGGTTACTTCATTTAATCACATAAATTAATATACGAAGATATAATGTAATGCATGAATTTTTCAGTATTTACTTCAACAGTGCTCAATACATAGGTAGAGTTATGTAGTAGGTTATAATATATATATATATATATGGCAATTAAGTTACGCAGAATATTCTGCGTTTCATTCTCGTGAGAATACGCCAGTCTTATGCCATAAGCCTGTCGAGTTCTAACGAGAATAAAACGCAGAATATTCGGTGTACCTTAATTGCTATATATATTTTCATAACTTACTATATATATTTATATATATATATATATATTAAATTATATTATAATAATATATATATATATATATATGTGTGTGTGTGTGTGTGTGTGTAAATTAAATACAAACACACAACACACACACACACACACACACACATATATATATATATATGTATGAATATAAAAATGTTGGGACTTATGAATTATATTTATATATATTATTATATTTATATATATATATTAAATTATATTATAATAAATATATATATATATGTAAATTAAGCACACACACAACATATATATATATATATATATAATGCTACTTAGAACTGCTACTCGCACTCACGTGCGTTTCTGGCATTGAGTGAGGCCAATTATCTGTTCAATGCGGCGACCAATACATTGACGATAGCGCAGAGATAAGACCATGAACTCCACCCGCTTTCCGACCGCGTATTACAAAATAATGCACGCCCTTCTTTTAAAATGTCGGCACATTTCCAAGATATTTTCAATTAGGGTGAAAAGTTCGATTGTTCAGATTCAGTAAACACGTTTATGGTTCAACTTGAAGAGGATGATTTGGTTAAATTGCAGACAAAAGAATGACATCACCACAATGACTAGAATCGTGCTAATGAAATATTCTGTCATAACATTTTCCCGCCCTTATTTGTCGTTTTATTCCTTTGAGGGCACTTCATAATTATTGGAGATTTCCTATAAATCATTAACGTTTGGAAATCATTATTATATTGATTTCATCGGAGGAAGCCAATCGCTGACAAAGGAACGACCAAGGACTGATTTTTCTTTAAGTTCTTTCCTTGGAAAGGCAATAAAAATAAGACAGCACGATGGTATATTTACACGAGTTTATTTACTGATTAGTATGGTACAAAAAGTTTGCGTTCGGAACAGTAGCTATGACTGCCATCAATCACTGCCACAACACTTCGTCCTAATTCTAAATATACTATTTAATTTACCTGATACTTCCTATATTAGCGTAATTTAATTCCAATTCAATATTAATCTTGCAAGCACAAAACCCATTTTTATATTTGTCGATATATATTTTATTATATACTGTTTTACTGTAGCAATTGATCGATATCATCATCAGCTATGTAGAAATCTATGCGCTGTGATCATTTATAGAGCACAATCGAACAATGATAGTTTTGCATTTAAAAGTTTAATCTACGTGATAATGTAAACATCATTTTTTAAAATCAACATATGTTATCTACACTACAATGTAGACTACAATGTAATTTTGATTAAATCACTGTTGGCAGGCGAGTGAAAATATATCTTTCCCCATTGCACAACGTGCTCAATATCAGAGAAGAGTGAATCAGAGAGATCTTGGCATTTCTGATCTTTGAAGTGTTGCCATAGATAGAAGTATCGTCAGCGTAAATGTCTACGGAGGGTCTAAGAATATGATTTGAGAGATCATTGATGAAGATCAGGAAGAGAGGTGGACCCAGGATGGACTCCTGAGGGACTCCAGCATTAATACTGTAAGCTTCTGACTTCTGTCCATCAACTACTACTCTTATGAATCTATCAGAGATAAATGCTTCCATAATTGAGGAGACATTTTCAGCTATACCGTAGCTGGGTTCTTTAATGCCAAACCATATCTGAGGTCGTTGATTTATCAAGAGCAATTGCCCTAGAAACAAAGCCTCCGTAAAAAATTCGCTAATCCTATGAGATATACGACAGTGAGTACCTAACTAACAATTAATCGATTCGATTAAAAAATGAGCTATTTGACCGATTTCGATGATAATAAATATATTGAAAGTGTAGAACATTCATTACTTCGTTTTCAATATTTGGCAACATTGGATTAGGGTTAGGGTTAGGGTGAAAGTATACCTGTCCGTCTACTTTTATGCCTTAACTAATTGTTCTGTATAGTCTTCCTCGTCGCCAGTGTTGTCACTACGGTTCTGGAAGAAAACACTACTCGATGATTACTAGAAATACATATGTTGAATAGAAAGGCGAATAAAACAAATATGTGTGTTGATATACGTTAGTCCGACTGTCAAGTGTGCGTGATATATATATATATATGTATATATATATATATATATATATATATAACACGTGATCAACACCATCATCATCATCATCATGACGGGTTCCTTGCCCGGACCAATGTGATTCTTCCTCTCCAGAGTTAACTGCCTTCCATCAGTTGCCTGAGATCTTCAGGTTCACAGTTGGCGTCGTGTGTTATTTGTTGGATGTACGTGGATCTAGGTCGTCTTCTGCTTGCGCGTCCGTGTCGTGGGTCCATAGCAATACATCACTCACCAATTCATGCTTGCTCCTCAGACAATGACCGGCAAATCGTAGGGGTCTTTCTCTGATGGTATTATATATGATAGGTAGATTGCCATAACGTTGCTGCTTGGTGGAATGATTTTTATATCTTGGCAAAATCATCCAACGATCAACACCAAAAGACATATTATACCGGATTGTTTGTAAGTGGAAGTGTTCATTATTATTGGTTAGGTGGGAACACCTAAAATACCTCTTCCTAAACGTTAAACCTGACACTTACTTATGAGGTATATCAAGATAACGTATGGAGACCATATCTTATAGATTTTAGGCGTTTATTTTCTTTTCTAATAGCATCGATTAGTTTCTATCATCATATAATATCGATTTAGCTATTAAACAACATTATGTCTATTTTGCAAGTTTATTAATTATTTTGGTATTTTCAACATTCATAGAATTATTTTGGTATTTTCAACGTTTATAGAATTATTTTGGTATTTTCAACGTTCATAGAATTATTTTGGTATTTTCAACGTTCATAGAATTATTTTGGTATTTTCAACGTTCATAGAATTATTTTGATATTTTCAACGTTCATAGAATTATTTTGGTATTTTCAACGTTCATAGAATTATTTTGGTATTTTCAACGTTCATAGAATTATTTTGGTATTTTCAACGTTCATAGAAGAAAACTGTAATGCTTAAAGTTGGTAATGTCAGAATAACTTTGAATTCGCCAATTCTTGATGCGGCTAGGGTTAATATTGGATATTGTTTTATTATTAAATCTTCAGCCTCTTAGTTGCGTTTCAATATACTGCTTCCCTGTTTGTAACCCTTTTTGGTTTTACTAAATTTGTAATTGTTTCCATCAAGCTGCATTATTTTCAAATTATAGGCCTCATTCTATTCAGCGCATTTTACGATTTTCGAATGCACTTTATTTTATAAGTCTTCGTTTGTTTTTAATTCTAAAAGGATTTCGCATGGTATTAATTGCTCATTGGCGTTTCATCAACTTACCTATTTTCTAGCAGACATTGTTGATTTGTAAATCTCAAAGCTTCTTCAGCCGTTGGGCAGAATATGTGCCAAATATATTGATGATGTTTCTTAACAAGCATATTTTTAATATTTTAGTAAAATAATTAACTGAAGTGTAGCATCAACACAGATACTACAGGGTAGAATGATAAAAGTGTCACCCTAAAGAAAACAACACTACAGTTTTTTTTAAAATAATTGAAAACATCAATTCAGCTAACATCTATTCAATGCAGCTGCCTTCAGCCTCAATTACCGCCACGATACGAGTTCGAGACTGAGAGCATGTCTCTACCACAAGCGCTGGCGCAGGCTCGGCGAATATACGGCGGATGGCGGTGATCAGGCTGGCTTTAGTGTTGTGAGAGGTAATGTTGGTGATGTTCTCGACATAGGACTAAACGCAGTAGTTCAACAGGTTCAGGTCAGAGGAGGAGGAGGAGGAGGGCCAGTGATAGAATGGTACAATAATTTCCCCCACTCTTTATCTGTGCCTAAATCAAAACGTAGATTCCATGAACAACGCTTCTTTCTTAGAAGTGCACGCCTGTGGAACTGTCTTCCGTTTGCCTGTTTCCCACGTGACTATAACTTGGATGTGTTCAAGTCCAACATAAACAAGTTCCTGTTGAACCGCCCCCTTAAGTAAGACACTTTATCAGATCTCCATCACTAGCGATTACTACAATATTACCCCATTGATTACTGTACAAGCAATAACCCTTATCTCCGAGTGGCCCCCAGACCTTGATAAGTGGTGACTTCCTTGTGAAAAAAAAGTTGCAGCACTCCTTTTGAAGCCAAGCCTGTATCTCCTTGTACTTGTGATCTGGATTTGTATCTGTGATCTGGATTTGTACCTGTGATCTGGATTTGTGCTTGTGATCTGCAACATCTAAGGTCTGACAGTAGCAACCGTGTTGCATGAGTGGATCACCACATTGGCCAGTACATCCGACTTCCAAGATGTGAGTGGCATGATGTGGCACTCACTTCAAACCACACCATAGACGATAATCGTGGATGGAAAGGCACGTCCGATGTGTCGAACTGTGCCCTCAAGCGTTGAACCGTCCGGATTTACATTTTTAAGGAACTGACAATGGTCCTGTTGTCATAACGTGGGTCAGTAGAGAGAATAAGATGTACGTCAACGGATATCTCGTTTGTTAAATATTGATTGAAGGCTCCTATAGTTCTTGGGATTTGTACCCAACTGGCCAACTAGTAGAAAGTCTCCAACAAGAAAAGAAAATAGTTTCCATCAAGCAGAAATAAAATAATGTCGACGATTTTATCGTTTCATAAAAATAATAATATGTTTACATTCCAAGATGGAAATGTAAATTTTCCTGTAAAACAGCTACCCTGGCATGTTAAGGGTTTAGTACATTTTTAATGGCTCGTTTCCTTATACAGAAGCAATTATCTCAATACGGTGCATATATGCCTCAGAAAAAATAGAAATTCTTTGCATAAAAAGAGAACAATTCTTGGCCATACCTTATCGGACAAAAAAAAAAAAAAAAAAGAAAAAATCATTGAAGACTCAACATCTTGTGTTTGTTTCAGCAGCCATTTTGTTACTGACTTGAGAAACTGGCGTTATTATATTGTATTCGTCATAAAGAAATGCTAAGACCGTCTTTAATAAAAGTACTTAAAACTTACTATATAAAATAGACCTAACATAAGGACAAATCTGTAGTCACTTGATAGATTACTAAACGACTGGGCAGGGACTTTTTTTGCTTCTTCTTTTTCACAGAGGAGACGTTCCCATTCAGTCTCTGCTCTATCGTTGTGCGTGACTGTGTTGGATAAAAGAATTTGTGGATCGTGTGCATACTCACGAATTTCAGCGTAGCAGGAAAAAAAAACACAGAAAGCATATGCCAAACCTTCATCAAAAAATAATTAGTTCTAATAGTAAAAAAATAAAAAAATAATAAAAAATAATTAGTTTTAATAGTAAAAAAATTAATAAGCTACAAAATACAATTATACAAAATATAGCAAACTGTAACTGTATAAGAAAAAATAAATGTCCCCTTAAAGGCTCATGTAAAATAAAAATGTAATCTACAGCTGCACAGTATCAAAAGCCCCAAATATACATGAATTTATTAGCAACCATAACTCAATCGCCCGATTAAATAATGACGCCAACTTTAACCAATCTACCAATCAATTACAAACTAACCCACCATATAATAATCCAACACCAGATCTACCGGAAAATAATCACAATAAAAAAGAGGCAATATATTTTGGTTCCACATCTGGCCTAATAAGACATAGAATTTCAACGCACAAATATTCTTTTAAAAATAACTCCCTGTCAAACCAAACTACTCTATCCAAGCATATTTGGCAACTCAAGAATAACAATATTTCTTTCAAGTTGAGATGGCAAGTAATTGAATCTTGCAAACCATATAAACCAGGAGATAAATTCTGTGCCCTATGTACAAAAGAGACCCTAAAAATTTTGAAATATGAAGATATAAAAAATACAACCACCCTATGAAATTCAAGAGAGGAACTAATCTTCACATGCAGTCATAAACATTGGTTTAAATTTAATAAATATAAACCACCTTAAATCATAAAAAATTACTTATTAGTATTCAATAGTAAAATTAAACGATATCGTGAAATGACTGTTAATAATTTTTTTTATCAAAAATATTATTGTTATTATTAATTTATCTGATATATCGACCATTAGTATATATTATTAAAATATATTCTTAACATTAACCTATGATATATTTTTATTTCAATAAATAAATTATCAGATATTAAATTCAATAATTTAAAAATAGATTACAATATTGTTTTATTATTCTGTAATAAATTAAGTTAGACTAATTATCTCCCTTGCATTCTTTAATTAAAGAAATATGACTAATTATCTCCCTTGCATTATTTATTTATAAAATAAGATTATCTTCCCCTTTCTTTCGAATTAAAATTTTGGCGTTTTTAATTCAAACGTATGCTAACGGATATAAAATATTCCATTAGCGTTCCTTTTGAAAATTTATCATTTCATAAGCTGAAAAGCTATAACAAACATCTATATGAGTGCTTTGACCTTAGTTCCTGATTTCAAAAGGCGAAAAATTAAAAGGTAAATATTTGTATATATATTTTTTATATATATAAATATGTATGTATATATATGTGTGTATTTATATATATATGTATATGTATTTATGTATATGTGTATATGTGTATATGTATATATGTGTATGTGTGTATATATATGTATGTCTATATATGTGTTTGTGTCTATGAGTTTTATTAGAAATATATTATTATAATATTGTACTTAAACTAAATTTAGATTTATAATTTTACTCTATTTTATTTCTATCTTTAACCCATATTAATTTTTTATCAAGTTAAATCCATACCTTTATTTTAATTTTTTCCAGATACATCTGCCTTACTTTTAATGCTAGGTCTATTTATGGTGTCTTTTACATATACTAAAACCCCTTTCCAATACTTTGCTGATGAGGAAACTTTGTTTGTTAAAGGCACTATATGTAAAAATTATTGTCCGTAGCTTGATGTCTACCACAATAAAAACATTGTTTTTCGAAACGATCGTACAAATTATTGATTTTGTTGTTGTTCCTTCTTATGAAACGGATTTTTAATTTAATTCTGATTTGATTTTTAAATTATCCATCACATTAATAAATAAATAAATAAATAAATATATATATATATATATATATATATATATATATATATATATATATATATATAAGGCTGTCTGTTTGTCTGTTTGACTGTCTTTATATATTACAAACTCTATTTCTTCTTAAATTAAAAGTCGCAGAGCTGTGCTAGAGATCTCAAATGATAAGATTTTATGGACCACTCTTTTATGGTTCTTGTTTTTTAGGGTTTCAAAATGGGTAAAAAATATACAAAATCCTTAAACATTTTGTACAGTCATCTAAATTTATTTTTAATTTTTAATCGGTTTATATGCGTGCCACGTTGGTACAGTGGTGACGTCACCAGCTTTGAATATCCCCACACTAACTTACTGTACTTGCAATAACCCTTATCCCTGAGTGGCTTCCGGGCCTTGATAAGTGATGACCACCTTGTAAAAAAAAAAGAAAAAGTGTCATAAGCAACAGAAAGTAAAATACACTTTTAAACTATTTCCTACTTGATTGTAATTCAATAAGTAAAAAATACAAATTAGACATGTACGTATCGAAGGTGGGACATGTTGGGAGATACGTAAGCACAAAACAGGTCAACCTCCAAACAGTATATATATACAATAGTAACATTTGTATATCATTTAACGTATGCTTCTAGATGAATATTTTCCGGATTATAGAAAGTATAAGAAGCATAAAAACGATGCCGTTTTATATCTGTAATATATTATATTGACTAGCAGGACCAGGTTTTCGGCGTTGCCCGAGGATTTATGAAGGATATTACGTGTAGAAAATCTTGAATAAACATTTTGCATTGTTAAGTATCTGTGTATAAGTGGTGCCCACTGATAGTATGGCAAAAAGCCTGAGCAGAATAGGTAAGTGAAACTTTTGTCTCGATTGTAAGTACAAGAAAAGTCAACCTCCAAGCATGTACGATCTTATGTTGGCAATCGGTGAACATTTATTGCAGTGCCAGTTCGGCATTGGAGGGTACACCGATAAAACTTTCACTACCTTAAGACAGAACACACTTGAAAATCCACTTAAAAATTCTCTAAGCGGTATATATGCATTTGCGTCAACCGTCTGTGTAAACAGAAGAAATATAGTCATCATTTGGAACTTATGAGTGTTCGATGAGATTGTTTCCTTTTTTTTTTGTTATTCCCCAAACTAATTTTTTCACCCTCACTAGTAATTTATGGTGTTTTGTACTACATTTTAAAATAATGTTGCCCTCCCGTCGTTGCTGACGTTCATTTCTAAAGTGTTGGCCGAAAGATGTCTTATATGTGTGTTCTCTTATTTATACCCTTTGTTTACCCATTTTTGTCTAATTTCCTAAGAAAATTTCTTAGAAGTGTATTTTTGTTTCTGTCCGTTATCGCGGGTTTTCTTCTTTAAATGTTGAAACTACAAAAAAATATCTCAACAATTGATAACAATGGCACTCTGCTTAGTATTATATATATATATATATATATATATATATATATATATATATATATACAGGTAATCCTAGATAAAAAAAAATGATGCATCGGGTAATATAATACGAATTCAAACACCAAGCAAAAAAAAAAACAATATCAAAATAAACACGCATAAATATAGGAATAAAATTATATAAAATTATATGATAATTGGAAAAAAACAAATAGGAAAACATGGAAAATTAAAACAAAAATAAATAATTAATAAATAAAAAATAAAAATACGGAAGTACGGGTTTAAACGGAAAACTATCTTTTAATAACACCAAAAGATGGAGGAAATGCGGAAGCATGGCTGTGGAAATCTTTTTACCCGAATACAATGTCCAGTATGTTAAAATATACCATTTGTACATTTTGTTGCATTTTAAAAACATTATTTTTCATCTAGCAATTAATGATATACATAAAAAGTTTCCGTAATTTTTTTTTAAAGTGCAACAGAATATACATTACAAAAAATTAATCCAAGGTAATTTTTTGATTAAATTTAAATTAAATTTTTATACCTTACTTTGTAAAATTTATAAAAGTGCACTTGAAGATAAATAAATTTCAAATTGAATTTTGTACCTTTATTTTTAAAGCCTATAGTAAAAACATTTTGTTTAACAATTTTCATGCCTCGGATGAAATGCTTTTCTAACTTGTATATATATTTCTGTCGAAATATATTTTATCATAATATATATCAATCCTTATTTAAGAAGCTCAATGTAATTACAGAGCAATATAGGGAATAAATGACAAAAAATTATATTCCAAAATTCATGATGTTAACCATCTTATAATTTATTCATTTAATTCAGTTTACTTATACAGATCTTGACGGTATCTGTTTCGTAGCGCAAAATTAATCACATAATTATTATATCAATCAGTGAATCCATTTAAGTTAAGGGCATAATAGATTCATGATTGGTATAATAATTATGTGATTGATTTTGCGCTAGGAACAGATACTGTCAAGAATTGTATAAGTCAACTGAATTAAAGGAATAAATTATAGGATGGTCAACATCATGAATTTTGGAATAAAACTTTCTGTCGTTTATTCTCTCTCTCTCTCTCTCTATATATATATATATATATATATCCCTCTCTCTCTGTATATATATATATATATATATATATATATATATATATATATATATATATATATATATAACTACTTCATTTACTCACATAAAGTTAATATACGAAAGTATAGGTTTATGCGTAAACTTTAAGTATTTACTTCAAAAGTGCTCAATACGTAGGTAGAGCTAGTTAGTAATTTATAATATATATATATATATATATATATATATATATATATATATATATATATATATATATATATATATGGCGATTAAGCTACACTGAATATTCGGCGTTTCATCCACCTTAGGATTCGTCAGGCTTATGCGCATAAGCCTGACGAATCCTAAGGTGGATGAAACGTCAAATATTCAGTTTAGCTTAATCGCCATATATATTTTATAAATTACTATATATATATATATATATATATATATATATATATATATATATATATATATATATTATACTTGTAAATATTAACTCTTTAATATTCATAATATATTTTAAGTTTTACCATTTTGTGTACCTTGGTAAACTTTTTGTAATTTTTATATATATATATATATATATATATATATATATATATATATATATATATATATATAATTCAAGGTTTACTCTTTTTCAGTTATCATCTGTAAAATATACAGTTTTAAATGCTTTATCACAGTTTTACTTTTTGTTTTCGTGCTGTTTAAACGTTAATCTTTATATTTCCACCCAACATTTCCCTTTTATTCAAGTTATTTACGGATTCACATGTTATAACAAACGGATACCTTCAGCAAGGGAAAGGTGGCGCCTAATGTGCTGTACTTCATCAACCCTTATTCTCTCGTACATCAAATAAGCCTCTAGACATCTATTAAAGGTTATCACATAATTGTTCTTTGTACCCTCCTCGGTTAATCGATAAACCTATCAGTGTATCTATGCATCTGTGTCCAATTTGACCTACGAAGAAGGTCGACTATATAATAAGAGTGTTTCTCATTCGAGTCGCGCAATTAATTCCTCTCTGTCCACGCCTTGTGTCACTTCCATTGTGTCGAGTATGATTGTCTTTCGTCAATTACACTTGACATCTTACGAGAATGCTGACACGGTCGACACGCGGAATGATAAACAACGATTAACTTATAAATTTAAGAAGCGTTCATCATTCAGCCGGTTCGATTGTGCAGGTTAATAGCGCACATTAAACTTTGTTATAAATAAATTATCTATATATCTATAAAAGTGAAAGTGTCTGTGTCTGTCTATCCGTCTGTCTGTCTGTCTGTCTGTCTGTGTACATTTTCCTACGCAATATCTTTGTCAATTTTAGTCTACAGACCCAAAATTGGATATACAGGGTACTGAGATTTTGGGGAAATCCATGTGTTCGGTTTTCTACAAAACTCCTCCACCAATTTTGGGTCTAAACACTTGAAATTTTAGATATAAGTTTCAGGGACATGGATCTAACTTAAAAACTTGATTTGAGCCCAAATCAATAAATGTTAAGGGGTCAGAATAGGGGTCAAAGTTAAAAAAAAATGCCAATTTTTTTTTTTGCTCAACATACACCTCCAAACACCCGGGCAAGCCGGGCTGAAATGCTAGCACACTTCTTAAATTTATAAGTTAATCGTTGTTTATCATTCCGCGTGTCAACCGTGTCAGCATTCTCGTAAGATGTCAAGTGTAATTGATGAAAGACAATCATACTAGCACACACACACACACACACACACACACACACACACACACACACACACACACACACACACACACATACACACACACATGTATATATATATATATATATATATATATATAATAGTAAAATTTGTATGTCATTTAACGTATGCTTCTAGAGGAATATTTTCCGGATTATAGAAAGTTTAAGTAGCATTAAATTGATGCCCTTTCTAATCTGTAATATATTATATTGACTAGAAAGGCCCGGTTCTCGGCGTTTCTCGGGGATTTATGAAAGAATGTTGCGTATAGAAAATCTCGAAAAGAAACAAACAAGCTATAAACACAATGAATTAAAAAATCAAATCTACTCTAAACGTATTGCATATATGTATATTTAATTTTTTTAAGAAAACTTGATCTGTGTATAATTTATTTACTTTAATGCTAATATTTTTTTTATTTTTTGCAATTTTAGGAATTTTCACAAAAGTACCTAGTGCAACATAAACACCGCCAATCTTCCAATGTTAAGAATTGTTTTCGGAAAAAGTCACCCCAACCTCGAAAGTCATTCTTAATAATGGATAGGTACGGGGTGTTAATTTCGCAAGCCGTTTCGGACAAGGGGGATTTTGAGGGTGTTTACACTACGCTTTGTACTTTTGGAAAAAGTATTAATTTCTTTTACTACTCAGCATAGGATGAACGCCCTAACCTCCTTATTTATAGAATGACTTTCGGAGTAAACACTACGGAAAGCCGAAACATGGGGAGATTGGGAGAAAGTACAGAAATTGTTTGTATCCAAAAAAAATTTACAAAATAATGTTCTATCAACAAATGTTATAAAAAGAAACGGACCCTCATTACCACCAAATATAATGTAATAGATTTTAAAACTATAAAAATATATTGATTTGCTGTGGCAAATAATATTTATCTGGAAAACAAACACCAAACAAAAAAAAAACAAAGGAGAAGAAAAACTGTATTGTGGCCAATTGTGTCTTTAATGCAAATTCGCGGGAAAACTCTTAGGAATGAGTGAATAAATAAAGAAAACTGCTTATTTATATAATTAATTACGGGTCGTTAGCCTCATCATTTCTGGTTGTTTTTCACGAAATTTCGGCCCACTATTCCTTTGGCGAAAGCTGCAGCGATATGCGAATAGATTAAAAAAAGAGAAAATCGAATCAAGCAAACTGCTAGGCGTATGGGCAAACGGACACTGCGTCGCAGAGGCGGTAAACGAATAGTGAGAGAGTGAGGGAGAATGAGGGAGAGAGAGAGAGAAGTCGGAGCGAGTAATTTTGGGAGTTAGTGAAAGAAGAAACAGTTTAACGAACCTGTGTATACGTTTAGTGTCGCAAAGTGTATGAATAAATCTAGTAGTATATTTAATGGTTTAATATCAGGAAAGACTTGCAAAGTTAATGTAGTCAATAAAAATAATAAGTCTAGAGCAAAAGGGTTTAAAAGAAATATGTAAACAAATGGCGGCGTGTTTATAAGTGTTGAATCGCTTGTTTAATTATGCGAAATCAGAATATGAGAATTCTTCAGAACAGCCAATTAGCTGTGCCAGATGTCGGCAAGGGAGAAATTTATACATTAAAATAGGATTATGTAAATGTTATGGCATGTGTATGCGCTGAATAGTAAGGTAAGAGCAGAGAAAATCCGGCAGAGTAAGAATATATAGAAATGGTGCCGGTGTACAGTTGGAGCGGTGGTGGTACAAGATAGAGGGGAAAATAGGAACTACTTCCTCTAAAAATGATGAGATTGTGATCGTGTCGCTCTTTGTAAGAAACGTAAGATTTTATTAAAACACACATTAAACGTGGATAAAATGTATTTCTGAAGTTACATAAGATAGTGGGTGTTAGTGCTGACTTAATGAATCTGCATGTGCCAAATGTTGTTGCAAGCCTACGGTATTTTGGCCGAGAGGGGAATTTCTGCAATCAAATTATTATATATATTGATATTTTTGATATTCTTTGTCAGAAAATGCAGCGAAATGCTTAAAATCAATCTGAATGAGAAGCATTGAGAATAGTAGAAGACTTTTGTTCATTCTTTATCAGAACGTTCAAGATAGTTCACATGACTTCTCTTGACTGTTTGTCAAAGACGAATTTAATATTTTTTTAATTATTAAACGCATTTGCGTACGACTCAACCGGCATCAACGTCAAAAACACCTGATATATATATATATATATATATATATATATATATTAATAGACAGATAAGTATATATATATATATATATATATACATATATATATATATAATTCCAACACGTGTTTAAATATATGGTAAAGTGTTAGTTTTAAATCTTTACCAGTCACTCATTTTGTGACCACAGTTACAGACAATTTTTACAGTTCATAAGTCATCTTCTCAGCTATATTTTATGAATTAAAATTTTCAATTTTTGTTCATTAAAACAAAAGTTATAATACAATTACTGGTGTTCAAAGTCCTCAGAATTAGTAAGAAACGTGAAGAATGTTTCTTAGCATTGGCTGTTGGTTACCATAGAAATGTTTTCAGCATTGACGCTTTAGAGACGATTTCCTTTGATTGCCTGTTGGTAGCCATGTCTAATTTGTCATCGTCGACACCTTAATTAATCATAGCGGGAATGTCACGAGCATGTCATCTTATTTGGGTTATATAGAGAGAGTTTACAAAAGGGATGCTCTTTACCATGCAAAGGCTGATAATATTTCGCTTACGATATCGCCTGTTGTACCTTTTTCTTCTTATTTACTAAATTAAGTCTTTTATTTAATTTTTTTAATTTAGTAAATTTAAGACTTTGGTAATATTTTTTTATGGATTGTTGAGTAAGAGTATGATATTGAACATTAAAAAGAAAATATTATTTCAAAGCAAAGCCTGGAGAAATCATGGATTACATAGAAAATGGGAGAATGAAAAGTAATATGGTTAAGATTGAACTTAGAAAAGTAAAGGACTAGTTGTAAAAAATGGAAAAGAAAAGAACAAGATATTATAGTATAAAATATAATAAATTTATAACTTGAAATATTGCAGCATTAAAAATTTACATACAATGTTAAATTAAATTTTTAAAAAATTCTTAATGTTGAAATATTTTACTATATAAATTTATTAGAATCTTTACGAGAATAGTATGTAATTTTCTTTTCCAGTTTAAACAATTAGTCCTTTTACTTTTCTAAACTTAATCTTAACCATATTACTTTATAATATTAGTAATAATACAGGGTGTCCACAAAGTCTGGGTACATTATGCAGCCAGACTTTATGGGCACTGTGTAGATTATGCAGCCAGACTTTGTGGGTACCGTGTAGATTATGTAGCCAGCCTTTTTGGACACCCTTTATATTATAGTATAAGCTATACTAAAGAAAGAATAAGGACTCTTGACCAGAAAACTGTGTAACTAATGATCATCCACAATGCGCTACACGTCAAACATTATATTGATCAAATCTACGCAATAAAAGAGAACAGAAGAGAGAAGACTGGTTATAAAACTATGTGTATAATATGAATAAAAACTGGTACGATGAAAAGGGAATTGGAGCAAAAAAAACCTTCAACATTAGCAATAGAGAAAGTAACAAAACAGCAAATGAAAACACGACAAAAAAGTGAGCGGAGGAACAGGATTCATAGACGATGCATACACATAGTAAGAAAAGAGTAAAGCAAAAATACTTGAACATGGCTACACAAAGGACACATAAACAGAGAAACAAAAATACTATTGAGAGCTGCACATAATAATAAAATTAGAACTAATTATATAAAAACTAAAATAGATAAAACGTAAGAAAATCATAGGTTAAAATACACTGGGGGACCACCCGGAGACTTACCTTTAAGACGTTTATTACGCGGAGGTGGAAACTAAGAAAACGTCTTTCAGAATAAACGCCCCCAATCTCCCCATGTTAAGAACAGCTTTCGGAATAAACATCCTTTACAGAATGAACAACCAATGCACATTGACCGTCTTCGGACGGTCACTCAGTGCATTTTCACCAAATGATAAATAGAAAACTTTGCTAGCATAGACAAAGGAAATCACAGAAAAAGAAAACAATGCAGCAAACAAGCTAAAATTTGAAATATCTAGCATAGTAACCCCATGTTGTCCGGGATTGAATGATGATCAACGAAATCGGCCATGTTTCAATCAAATCGATTAATTTCCAGTTCTAATTGTTAACCCATCAAGTTACACCAAGAGAAAAACCGCATGCTTCTCGCTATGAATTATTTCCAAATGTACTGCAATCTATATTGCACTGTAGAGAACTTACTCTTTATTTTATGAAATTATTTTTATATATAATGGCTTGAATTTAAGTTTAAAAAGCAAAAAGTGAAGGATTATACTCTAATTGTGTTCTAAACAGAAACATTCATTTTGTACGCGCCCCCATCATATCAAAAAACCTATTGTTGATTTTATACGACAAGCCTTTCAATTAATAACACTTCTCCAATGCACTTGTAATGCTAGGCTGTCTACGGTGTTTACTTTTGTCAAAATGACTTTTCCTTCTTTCATCGGATTATTTCGGTTATCGATTATCGATACTTATCGAAGACACTCCGATACAAAATCTATCAAAGAATAGTGTCAGACACATGAATTTTTCTCCGTTTCATAGAAATTGGCAGATATTTTTCCAGTTTATAGGAAACGATCATACAGACACACAAAAAAAATCTTTTGATATAATAGAAGAAATCGAGATAGAGATATTGAAAACTGTGCGCATAAAAATAATGTCTTCTAATATATCCCATCAATATTTGTGCTTCTCGGTATGCGTGACTAACTTATGCCCTGGAAACTGGCCTGTAATGTAAAGTGACCCAAGCCGCTTGAGAGTTTAAACCAGTCGAGCGCAACAGGAAAGATCAGGTGCTGATACGAGCTGTTAGAGATTATATCTATATGTTTACTGGCCGCCTGGAGTTGCCCAAAGTTGCCGGAGTTGTCCAGTCATACAATGCACCTAAATATGATATTTTAATTAATGCTGTCTGCGTATATATTATCATAAAGTCATCCTCTATTGATTGTTATATATTGCAAGGAATATATTGCCCGGTGGACTAATTCGCAAATAAATAAATAAATAAATACTACTACTACTACTACTACTACTAATACTACTACTACTACTACTACTACTACTAATAATAATAATAATAGCAACCCCACAAGTTGAAGCCCCACAAGTGAAAACACCAAAGGCCGACGACCAACAAAGAACGAAGTCCACAAACGTGGAAACCGAGAACAATGGACCAGAGTAACAGAGAATGAAGCAAATGAAGCAAATGAAGCAAATGAAGCAAATAAAATAATACAGCTGATGAACGAGGATAAAAACAAAACTCCCATCGTTAAGGAACCAAGAGCAGAAGAAACTAAAAACAGAAACAGAGAATGTCAACAAGCTCATCCCACATATCCCAACAAATACAATCACAGACTTAAACAACCTAATTTACGCGGGTGCCAAAATAGTAAGTATGTGTCTCAAATCGGAAAAACAACCGGGGACAAGCGGACCGACAAAACCTGGATGGGAAATCAGACTAGAAACCCAAATATGCAAACAGAAAAAGAAGCCAAAAAGATCAACAGGAAGAAAGCAATGTGGAGAAAAAGGAACACTGGAAATGTAACTGACAGGGAGAGGCTAAACAAGAAACATGAAGAACTGGACCAAAAAATAAAAGTAAAAGAAGCGAGATTGAGACGACATAGATATAAATCTGAACAATGCAAACAAAACAGAACATGTGAAACTAATGAAAGCCAATTCTACCAAAATGTGAACGGAGGAAACACAAAAACAGGACAACCAAATCCGACAGAAACAAAACTCTACGGGAGCAAAATATGGGAAGAGCGACGAGATCACAATAGAAATTCCGAATGGCTGAAAGACATAAAAGAAGAGTTAGAACAAATAGAATAAGGAACAGTGAATGAAATCAACAAGGACGCCCTAAAGAAAACCATAGGAAAAATGGCAAACTGGAGAGCACCAGTGCACGGCGGGATACATGCATACTGGTTCAAAAAATTCACTACTTTACACGAAAGGCTAGCCCAAAACCTGAGGAGATGTATACAGGAAGCAAGCGTACAAGACTGGATGACAAAAGGCAGGGCCACACTGCTACAGAAGGACACAGAGAAAAGAACCGCCCCTAGCAACTATAGGCCAATCACGTGCTTACCAACTATGTGAAAGAAACTGACAGCGCAACTGAGGGAACAAATCTACCACTCCCTGAACAACCGTGGACTCATCCCAGAGGAGCAGAAAGGATGCCAAAAAGGGAACAGAGGAACACATGACCTGTTATATATAGATCAAAAGATCCTAAAGGAGGTAAAAAGAAGTAGAAAGAATTTAGCCATGGCATGGATCGACTACAAAAAAGCGTACGACAGTATCCCCCAAGCATGGATAATAGAATGCCTAAAAATGTGTAAAATACCAAGCGGGATCACCAACGTAATAGAAAATGCAATGAAAACATGGAGACTGGAATTGACAGCCGATGGACAACACATAACAGAAATTAACATACAAAGAGGAATCTTTTAAGGAGACTCACTATCACCTCTACTGTTCATCATAGCCATGATGCCCTTGAACAGTATTCTGAGAAAGTGCCAAGCCGGATACAAGTTTTCCAATACACAGGAAAAAATGAACCACCGGATGTACATGGACGATCTAAAACTATTTGCAAGGACCGAAAAGAGCTAGAGACACTAATCAACACTACCAGAATCTTCAGCCAAGATATCCAAATGGAATTTGGAATGGAGAAGTGCGCACAACTAGTTATAAGAAAGGGAAAACTGGAAACGACAGAAGGCATGGAACTACCCAACGAATTAGAAATGGGGGCACTAGGGGAAAAGACAACTATAAATACTTGGGAATTCTGGAAGCAAACACCATCAGAGCAACAGAAATGCAAGAGAAAATTAGAAAGGAATGCCTCAGGAGAACAAGAAACTCCTGGAAACGAAATTATATAGCAGAAACCTAATAAAAGGTATAAATGCATGGGCAGTATCGCTAGTAAGATACTCTGGAGCGTTTATAGGATGGAAAAAGAGAACTGAAACAACTCGACCAGAAAATCAGGAAACTCATGACCATGAATAATGCACTACATCCAAAGGACGATACTGACAGACTCTACATGAAAAGGAAAGACGGCGGGAGAGAACTGATTTGTATAGAAGACAGTGTGAAGGATACGAAAAAAGAACTAGAAAAAGACATTATGCAAAATAATGAAAGGATAATTATGGCAGCGAGAGACACCGAAAAAAGCAACAAAGCAAAAAACAGAGAGAAAAACGACAAAACGAGAAAAGAGAAGTGGGAAGAGAAACAACTCCACGGAAGATTCATAAGAATGACAAAAGATGAGAATAACGAAAACACCTGGACATAGATGCGAAAAGGACATATAAACCGTGAAACTGAATCTCTAATAACTGCAGCACAAGATAACTCGATAACAACCAACCATATCAAAGCAAGGATCGATAAAACACAAGAAAACAGCAAACGCACACTCTGTGGACAGAGAGACGAAACGATAAACCATATAGTAAGTGAATGACACAAACTGGCCCAAAAGGAATACAAAATCAGGCATGACCAAGTGGGGAGGGTGGTGCACTGGGAATTATGCAAACGGCTGCATTTGAGCGTACAGATAAATGGTACAAGCATAAACCCGCAATAGCACTCGAAAACGAGAACCACAAAATCCTATGGGACATGGACATACAGATGGACAAACCCATCCAGGCAAGAAGACCAGATGTCGTAATAATTAACAAGAAAGAAAAATCCTGTCAAATCGTAGACTTTTCTGTCCCAGTTGACCACAGGGTGAGTATGAAAGAAAAGGAGAAACGAGGCAAATACACAGAGCTAGTCAGAAAGTTAAAAGGGATTTGGATGATGAAGAAAATCAAAATAGTACCGGTAATAGTAGGAGCACTAGGAACAATCTCGAAAAACTTCGAAAAAAGAATGGCAGAAATTGGAATCAGAGTAATAGCTGCAAAAATACAACGCCTAACGATAAAGAAAACGGCTGAAATATTAAGGAAAACCCTAGAATGTGGGGAATAACACAAGACAATATAACAAAGAAGCGTTACAGGGAATGAAGAACGCCGAAGCTGCATATCAACAAGTTCTATACCACCATCATGCATCCCTCCATTGTGTCACCCCCCCCCCAATAGAAAACTTATACCAAAGAGCCGAGAAGGGTCAAGGAGGATGGAAAGACCAAGGAGAGAGCGCTGGCCAGACCTCCGCTGGACAAGCGCGAAGAGAACTGGGATCGTGGGGAGGCTTAGTGCCACTCAAATTCCAGTATAAACCAATGGCCACTACCAGCGAGAAATCAATGGTATGAGGCTGTTGCGATGACGCAGATTTATCTGCAAGTGCTATCGAAGGAGGTGGAGAGAGCTGGACGTCTGGGGAGACTTGTTGTCACTCAGCTTCCAGAGAACACCACAGGTCTCCAAACCGATCGTTTGTTGACTTGTGTGCAAGCTCCATGTGAGCCAATAATAATAATAATAATAATAATAATAATAATAATAATAATAATAACAACAACAACAACAACAACAACAATAATAATAATAATAATAATAATAATAATAATAATGTCGGTCATTAAACTCCGTCTGCGTTTGTTAACAATATAACGCCAGCTGATGTTTGGACTTGAGGATAAATAACCTGGAACGTTATTTCTGATTAATGCTTAGTTTTTAAATATCCAAACGAAGAAATAATTTGTGGCGATTTTAAATAGCACTTCTTTTCTCATGTACGGCATAATCGCGTTGGTTCTCGTCAGATCACCGAGGTTAAGCAACGTTGAACCTAGTTAGTACCAGATGGGTGACCACAAACATTTCACGTGCAGGCACCCCTACGGGGGTATCCATAGTCTGTCAAAGATTGAAGGAGCCTGACTGACTGACTCTTCTTTTATCGTAAAATGAAAGCATTAATAAGAACAAACTTAAAATAAAATGGTGAGGTACAGCCGCGCTTAAACAAAGGATCGTTCGATTAGTAGTCTATATTTATTTCATATTTATATTAGATGTCAATAATTCTGTATTTTTAAGAATTAAATGATTTTTTTTAGATTTTATTATCTCCCTTTGCGGTGTGACGTAAAATATACTCGTTTTATATAGAAAAAGAAATACTCTTTTAAGGATAGGATTTTCTCGATTTTCGATACTTATCAGATTAATTTTTGTACAAAACATATTTAAGAATACTGCTAGGCATTAGAATTACCTTTGTGAGAAATTTGCGAAAACTGGGCTCACTCGTTTCTGAACTTTTCAGAAAGGAACTTACAACAAAACACAGACAAAGTAACTTCGATTACTGATTGAGGGCTCGATTACAAAGAAAAAAAATGTCAATATAAGAGCATACTATTTATTTATTTAAACTGTAAATAAGGTAAGAAAAATATTGTTACGGTCGGTTTCAAGACTATCATAAGGGTGACCAGGTTATGGTGAATAATGTTACGTTGTCGGCAGGCATATTGTCCTCTGTTTATCTTTCGAAGGAAAACTAGAACCACAAACATTATCTCTAATAATGTTCATTTTTATTTATCTCTAATAATGTTGACTTTTATTTAACTCTAATAATGTTGATTTTTATTTATCTCTAATAATGTTCATTTTTATTTATCTCTAATAATGTTCATTTTTATTTATCTCTAATAATGTTGATTTTTATTTAACTCTAATAATGTTGATTTTTATTTAACTCTAATAATGTTGACTTTTATTTAACTCTAATAATGTTGATTTTTATTTATTTCTAATAATGTTGATTTTTATTTAACTCTAAAAATGTTCATTTTTATTTATCTCTAATAATGTTGATTTTTATTTATTTCTAATAATGTTAATTTTTATTTATCTCTAATAATGTTGATTTTTATTTATCTCTAATAATGTTCATTTTTATTTAACTCTAATAATGTTCCTTTTTATTTATCTCTAATAATGTTCATTTTTATTTATTTCTAATAATGTTCATTTTTATTTAACTCTAAAATGTTGATTTTTATTTATCTCTAATAATGTTGATTTTTATTTAACTCTAATAATGTTCATTTTTATTTATTTCTAATAATATTCATTTTTATTTAACTCTAATAATGTTCGTTTTTATTTATCTCTAATAATGTTGATTTTCATTTAACTCTAATAATGTTCATTTTTATTTAACTCTAATAATGTTCATTTTTATTTATCTCAAATAATGTTGATTTTTATTTAACTCTAAAAATGTTCATTTTTATTTATCTCTAATAATGTTTATTTTTATTTAACTGTAATAATGTTCATTTTTATTTATTTCTAATAATGTTCATTTTTATTTAATTCTAATTATGTTGATTTTCATTTAACTCTAATAATGTTGATTTTTATTTATCTCTAATAATGTTCATTTTTATTTAACTCTAATAATATTCATGTATAAATTGATTTGTTTAATTTATTTTGTCCTATTCTCTCCTTAATTGACATAGCTTCTGATCTTGATCGGTTATTTCTGACAGATCCAGGGAATTAAAAATTAAAAGAATAAAAAAGTACATTAATTACTTGCCTTAGTCGCCGGGATTTCGAACTTATAACATTTTTCCACAAAGTCAGTTGTTTTCCTAGTTTATCACATGAATTACCAAATATCTGATATTTAACCAAAACCTTTCCCCTTGATGGAAAGGAGAAAGTAAATCTTGCTGCTATGGTTACAAATGATCTGAAATAACAGCAAGGGGAGACTTGATTCCAAAAATTTATCGTACATTATATTTCCCCCTCTTTTGATTTCATACATAAAGTAAATGTCACAGTGTATAATGCTTATTTGATACTGGAGATATTCACAATCTCATCCTATTTCCAAAAGAGGGGAAATATAACATATGAGAAATATTTTGAATCAAGTCTCTCCTTGCTGTTATATCAGATCATTTGAAACCTCAACAGCAAGTTTTAGTGTCCCCTTCATTTAGGCCAGAGGTTTTGGGTATATATATATATATATATATATATATATATATATGTATGTATATATATATATGTATATATATATATTCAGATTTGAGATGTTGAAATGTAGAGACTAATGAATATAACGAGATTGTAACATAGTGCTCAATAACAAGAGCAACAGTAAATTATTTATTCGAGGGTAAACAGTCACGTATGGTCGCTACAAACAGCCATTTGTTTCAGTCAATGAGACTTCGTCAGGGAACCCTGGTCGATGATATCAGGGTCGCCTGACGAAGTCTCATTGACTGAAACAGATGGCTACTTGTAGCGACCATATGTAACTGTTTACCCTGGAATAATTATATATATATATATATATATATATATATATAAAGCTAAAATGAGATAAATCATCGGTACCGTCGATTTCAAACCTGATAATAAGAGACCGTTTTTAATAACCATATCCAACTCTCTTCAGCCGATCATCTTTTTTATAACAGGAGTTGGAAATATGCACATACATTACAACATCCTGTAAAAATCTGTTTTTTTTAAACAACCTTAAAATTCAAATAATAATTTTAAAAATTGCCTGTTTAATATTTTGGACGCTAAAGAAAACAAAATCTATTATAATAAGGTTTTAAACCGACGGTACCAAGAAATTATCTTATCTTAACTTTCTGAAAAAAAATGTAAATAATATTCTCTTATTATGGGAATTTTTCCTTATGATAGCGCACTCTGCTAGAAACTTTTTTTTGGCAATCTTATAAGTTCCAAATCTCAACAACAATTGATCAGATTTTACTCAGCTTAAACACAAATAGAGATGTTTCACATGGGATTGAATCCTCAATGTATTACGATTCATATCTGTAGACCAAAAACTGTCGAAGGAGTCCAGTAGGCAAAGTTTTTTAAACAAATATATATACGCATATATAGAAAGACTTTTGTGTTTTCTATAACCATTTTACCCAAATATTACGCATGTATAAATCTTGTAGGATATCTACATGAATATATTTACACGTAATAGTTTATTTACGAGTATTATACCACAAGAAAACCGAAAAAACTAATAGGGAATTTATTAAAATGTATGTTTAAAATATGCAAATTAGCTAGTTTTTTTTTGGAAATGAATACAATTCTACGACCCGTATATGAGAAAGTTGTATTTTTGTTTAAATAAATAGAAAAAACAGGGCTTTTAATATAAATACAACTACGCGAAACAAAACCAAATTTGCGTAAGTATACTTTCATAATTATGTTTCAGTTTGAAGAAATATGGTACAATAAAATTATGGGGTGTTCGTTCGCGCCTGGTCTCCATAGAATGTAAATACATCACAAAGTTTAACAACGTTTTTTAAACGTTTTGATGTCGTGTTTTGAAATATATCTCATACAAACGACATTATTTTTGCACCATTATTTCTCTTTCTCTATCTCCGTTTGTCTATCTGTCTGTGTGTCTGTGTGTCTGTCTGTCTGTCTCTCTCTCTTTCTCTCTCTCTCTATATATATATATACTAGCAGAAGTACCCGTCGGTGACTGGGTTCAAAAACAGCCTACAGAAAATGGACTGTGATTGATGACAGTAAGATAAGTTATGAAAAGGAGCAGTTGTAAAGAGATAAGTTTTGATATTCAAGATTATATATATATATATATATATATATATATATATATATATATATATATATATATATATATATATATATATATATATTAGCCGAAGTACCTGTCGTTGACTGGGTTCAAAAACAGCCTACAGAAAATGGACTGTGATTGATGAAAGTATGATAGGTTATGAAAAGGAGGGGGTTGTAAAGAGATAGGTTTTGATATTCAAAATTTTTACCCTAAGCAAACTATGATGAAAGTAAAGATAATTTTCGCGAAAATATATTTTTATATCAACTTTGTTTCCATTCGTAGCCAAGAGTGACCAACAAAATGATGTTTCCTTACAAAGAGAAAATGTTATATATATATATATATATATATATATATATACAAGAAATAAATGTTACCTATGTCAATAAAAGTTAATTTTATGGTAGAAAAGTTAATCGGTTTGTATTTTTAAGTAGTTTGTAAAAAAAAAAAAAAAAATTAATTGACGAACAGGTTAAAAAACATCAAAATGGCAGCGACTTTGAAATGGAGAGCCCCGTTTTCAATTTGAAGGAGGGGCACCTGAGCATTCTGTGTTAACAATTTAAGAGAGGTCCGTCAACGTAAGGAATATTTATAAACATATTTTAATGTTTTCCGTTATTTTATGTTTGAGGAATATTCGATTATGGCATGTGTAGTTTATACAAAAATTCCTTTAAGTAGTTATCGCCTGCAATTATTTCAAGTAAAGAGCATTAAAAACTATTTCACTACAAAAAAAAACATGAACTGAACTTTTATTTACTATGGTAACATTTATTTCTTGCATATTTATTTTTTCGGGTAGTCGTTTGTTGGCTTTTCTGCTAAACACTCTTACTAAATAATATCGACAAAATATCGAAAAACAAAGAAACAAAAACAGTTTCGAAAAATAATGAAGCTTTTCTTATTTATTAAAATAATCCGAAACAGCAAAATGGGATATTAAAAAAGTAAACACGTAATTACTTTAGTTTCTTAAAACAAAGAATCGATATAAATATGAATAAGAAGAAAACGGCGCCCTTTTCAAGCAGAATAGCTTCGTTTCAGTTTTACAGTTTTGTACGGTGTAGTATTGCGCCGTCGGATTCAGGGTTGTACTATTGTAATTTAAAGAACACGAAGAAAGGGTTGTAATTAACTGAATTCCTTCTAGTACACTAACAATGTAAAGAACACGCAGAAGTGATTGGAATCAATTTAATTCCTTCTAGTACACTAACAAAAAAGCTTTAATAAATATATAAATAAAAAAAAAAGGTTATGTAAATGTTTTTAAAAAAACACGTAATCACGTGAGCAGGATTGTTTTCTTCTTTTGACACGACAACAAGTAACGTTCTTATTTTTTATTATTTATCTATTTATCTATTTCGAAAGAGTACTACGTGGGAGTGGAGAAGGAAAAAACAGAGTTATGCAAAATTTGTGTCGAGAATTGTCTAAAGTTCCTAATTCTTTTTTTTGCTTTCACTTTTATAAGAACGTGAATTTATGAGGTGAATTTATTCGACACAATATGATTCAACTAAAAAAAATAAATAAAAGCTAACGTGAATTAAGATTAAAGTTAAGGTATTATTGTGGACACTCGCCCCTTTTAAAAAACCTTGTTAAACTTTGTGACATATTTACATTCTATGGAGGTCAGGCGCGGACGAACACCCAATAATTTTATTATATCATATTTTTTCAAACTGAAACATAATTATGAAAGTATACTTACGCAAATAGATATGAAAAGTATTTGTTAAAGTTGTGCCATATTTCCATGGAGTACAGGCGCGAACGCAGACCCCACAATTTTATTACACCATCCCTATTTAAGTTAAAACATACTTATCAAAGTATTCTTATGTCCATCTATATCAAAAATCCTTGTAAATGTTTTTTTTTCATTTTTTATTTCCATACTTTGGGGGCCAGGCGCGAACGCAAACCCACAATTTTTATGGCCACCGTTCTGACAGATTAAACATACATATTCCTGATCCTCGATACATCTTCTATCATGATATGCTATCAGTTTTTTAAAATAGTCGACCATATAGGAGCCTATACATGACAAGACACACACACACGTTCAGCTTTATATTATATATATATGTATGTATGTATGTATGTATGTATGTATGTATGTATATATATATATATATATATATATATATAATATAAACATCAAGGTAAACATGGAGCCAGTGCCTAATAAAAACAGGAGACCCTAAACAAAACACTTAGTGTCAATTCAAAGATTTATAAAAATAATAAACTAATTTTACATTTTACTGTAGTTTTAGAGAAAAATATAAATAAACTCTTTACAGTGTTTACACATTAGAATACACATTTGGGGTGAAAAAGGCAAATTTTGAAATAAGTATGCAGACATTGACACTACATTTTTATCTAAATATTAAATGGTTAAATCAGATATTGAATATAGTCGACAAGAAAAATTTAAACTAGACACGAACGTTACCGAACTTTAGGAAATGTCCTTCGAAATTCGTTTTTTTTCCTGATAGCAAAAAGGATTCGAAAATGATATAAATTAATATCGTAGCTTGAAATATACTCTGTAGAAAAACAAAATGGCCGACTCATGTTCATCTGAGGAGATATTGATTATCGTTTGAAGTTAGTGTGTTGACATTTGATAGTAGTTATACCTAAATGTCAAATGATTTGCTCAACTTTAAGAAGATTGATCTTTTGACATCTGCAAACATTTTCCTCGCCAATAGTTTGTACCTAAAGAGATATTATCGCGTTAATCGAACTCTCAGCGTTGCCGGCTAATCCTGTATACACACACACCTTTGCTGGCTAATCCTACACACACACACACACACACACACACACACACACACACACACACACACACACACACACACACACACACACACAGACACACGCACACAGACACACACACACATGTATATATATATATATATATATATATATAATTTACACCTTTATGCCTAACTTTTGTATGCATGTGAAAGCTCCATGTAAGCCAATAATAATAATAATAATAATAATAATAATAATAATAATAATTATTATTATTATCATTATTATTATTATTAATATTAATATTAATATTTACTCCTCTATTACACCTCTGCTTTATATTTCACAGGCAATCCTTTGCACCTAATTACAAGGCAACCCTAGGATTATCACTATATATTACCCACCATATGTTATCTTCATTAAATTATTATTATATGTTTAAATTTTCCCACACATACCCACCTAATAACTTATCCCTTTAATTCACCTTCGGACCTTCCCCTACTCTACTAAATTAAAACCCTGGTACACTCGCCATGTAATCCACAATCTGACTTGCATTAATCTCATAACATCAGGATACAACCACATTCCCCTTATAAGTAATGTTTTGATAACCCTTACTGTTGATTAATCCTTAGTATGTACACTATCGCTTTAATTGGCTTGACCATTACTCCTGATCTTAAATGGAACACATACATCAAATCTGTTGCCAAGGCCGCTGGAAAAATGGTGGGATATTTCTATCGATCCGGAAGATATCTCACTGTTGATGCTATTCTCTATCTATATAAGAGCCAGGTACGTCCAAGGATGGAATACTGTTGCCACATCTGGGTAGGAGCTGCTAGAAAGGACTTGTCCTGCCTTGATAGAGTTCAAAATAGACTTCGTACCCTCGTAGGAGATGTCCTTTTCTCTTCTTTGCAACCTCTATCTCACAGAAGAGATGTTGCGAGTTTGTCTCTGATGTATCGTTATTTTCATGGAAAGTGTTCGATTGAGCTTCAATCTATGGTAACCCCTCGTCAAACTTTTACAAGAAACACTCGTCTAGCTGTAAACACTATCAATAATTCCCCCCACTCTTTATCTGTGCCTAAACCTAAACGTAGATTCCATGAACAAAGCTTCTTTCTTAGAACTGCACGCCTGTGGAATTGTCTTCCGTTTTCCTGCTTTCCGGCTGACTACAATATGGTTATCATCAAGTCTAACGTAAATAAGTTCTTGATGAGCCGTTCCATATAAGTCATCAAATTTACCAAATTTTCATTACTAATGATTACTATATTGTCCAATTTCTACTGTACACTCTTTAACCCTTATCCTTGAGTGGCCTCTTGGCCTTGATAATGTGGTGATGCCTATGTAAAAAAAAAATTTCTTCATCATAATATTATACCTGAAAACATACAACATCTCTAACTGCTGTTGTTATCTCAGTTACCACTGTCGATAAAAACCTCTTAGCGTAAATCCCCTGCATAGACACTATGCAGCTTATATACGTATAAAATAGAACCACAACCCAACCACCCCTATACCCCACCCGCTGAATCTTAAACACAAAACCAATTTCATTATTTAAAACTATGATAGAAACCCTACACTCCTTTTTACACTAGACTTTATTTAGTACGCTCCTCATTTATCTTAGAATTCAATATAGTTCCCCTAACAACACCAATAATTTTATTAATTTATTTCGTTCAGGATAATTCCCACGCTAGACGTCACCTCCCCAATATGTTACATAGAACCTTCTTCTTCTGATGAGAATCATTGGCTTCGAAATACCTTGGTATAAATTGTCCCCTTTATCCCTCAACTAAATGTATGTATACCCTTATTACATAAATGAATAATTCTATATCTTCCAATATATAGTCTATGAACTCATTTTCCACTCTATTGTCTTCATATATATATATATATATATATATATATATATATATATATATATATATATATATATATATATATATACTAGAAATGGGTGCCCGGCGTTGCCCGGGTGTTTGGAGGTGTATGCTGAGCAAAAAGAACAAACAAAAGAAACGGTAATTTTTTTAACTTTGACCCTTATTACGACCCCTTAATATTTATTGTTTTGGGCTCAAATACAGTTATTAACTTAAATCCATGTCCAAGGAACCAATATATACAATTTCAAGTGTTTAGACCCAAAATTGTCGGAGGAGTTTGGTAGCTTTCTCAAAGGACAAATCGTTGAAATTTGACCCTTTAACAGCGAAATTTCTGGTCGAAACCCGATCACATTGATTTTCCCAAATCTCCGTACCCTGTATATTAAATTTCGAGTCTGTAGACTTAAAATTGACAGAGTTATTGCGTAGGGAAATGTACACAGACACACACACAGACACGTTCACTTTTATATATATATATATAAATTGTTGGTGCAAAAATAATGTTGTCAATTTGATGTTCAATTTCCAAAGATCATAACCCCTTTCATAATAAACTTTTTTTAAACCTAAATAAGAACAATTAGAATCGACCAATCTTTGCCAATGAGAAACAAGTTTCTTTATCCCATTAGCATAGAAATCTGGAGTTCTGAAAGCGATGAAGTCATTGAAGGTCGATTCGGCCTCATCTCGGCTTTTGAAGCATTTTTCGCGAAGGAAGTTGTCGAGATGATTGAAAAAGTGAGAATCAGTTGGCGAGAGGTCTGGTGAATATGGCGGATGAGGCAGACTCTCGTAGCCTATTTTTTTTCAGTTTCTGAAGAATAATATGATCAATATGCGGGCTAGTGCTGTTATAGAAGAGGATTGGTCCCTTTATATTGACGAATCTTGGGAACATACGTAAAGCTTCTGATGCATTTCATCAATTTATTGGCAGTTCTTCTCCGCCATAATTGTTTCGCCCGGATTCAAGAAGCTGTGATGGAAGGGGGAAACTAAATATTACTGCTATGGTTAAAAATGATCTGAAATAACAATAAGGGGTGACTTGATTCCAAATATTTCTCGTATATTATATTTCCTCTCTTTTGATTTTTATACATAAAGTAAATATCACAGTGTATAAGGATTATTTGATACTGGAGATATTCATAATCCTGCTCTATTTCCAAAAAAGGAGAGATGTAACATATAAGAACATATACGAAATATTTGGAATCAAGTCTCTCCTTGCTGTTATTATAGATCATTTGAAACCTCAGCAGCAAGTTTTAGTGTCCCCTTGATTCAGGCCAGGCCACCAGACAGTCGACATAATCTTTTTTTGGTGCAATTTCGGCTTCGGGAAGAGTTGTGGAGCTTCTCCAGCATCCAACCAATGAGCTGAACGTCGCTGGTTGTCGTAGAGGATTCATTTTTCATCACATGTCACAATCACCTCGAAAAATGGGTCGATTTTGTTTCGCAAAAGGAGCGTAGAAGACACCTCAAAACGACAATGTTTTTGATTATCGTTCAATTCATGCAGCACATATTTATCAAATCTTTTTTGACTTACCTATTTTTTTCAAATGGCGTGCGACTGTTGTATGGTAGACCTCGAGTTCAACAGCAAATTCTCGTGTTTTTTTTGCGAGGATCGGCTTCAATTAAGACTTTCAAATATTCGTTATCAACCGCAGTCGGCCGGCCGCGACCGTCTTCATCTTCGAGGTTCTCGTCACCATTGCGAAATTTCTTGAACGACCGATGTGCCACACGTTGGTTAGTGGTTCCTGGGCCAAACGTAACATTCATATCATGAGCTGTCTAATTTGAAGGAGAACAAGAAAATCGTGCGGTTTCTAGTTTTGTTCATGCTGTGGAAAAGCCCGGGAAAAATGATGAAAATATTGAGAACATTAACGAATTACACGATTCGATAGAGCGAAAAACGCGTTTCAAACTGATATATAACATGGCTATATATATATATATATATATATATATATATATATATATATATATATCAATGAATTAATTCAGAAATCATATATAAAAATAACATATATGAGAAAACGGTATTGTTTTATTGCACCAACTGTATATATATATATATATATATATATATATGTATATATATATATATATATACATACATATACACACACACAGTCAACGTTTCATGAGTAACGGCTCTTATTTTTTATTCTGCCCGAATGGATCTCAGAGGTTTGTAAATGAAATTGTTATGATGACTAAACTCATGCTTTCATAACCTGTATGTTTAACTTTCCTGTTGCACATATTGAGAGTGTGACACTATAAAAAGTATTTCTTGTCATGGACGTGCGTCAGAAGAAGAGGTGCATAATTGATTCCTGGCAAAAGTGTATTGAGAAGAGCGATGAATATTTATAAAATAATTTCGCGGTGAATAATAGGCAGCCATTTTAATGGTATTACTCAAGTTTTAGTAGATCTTACACGTTTCTGTTAGAAAATGACAATAGTTACTTTTTGGAATTCAACTCATATATATATATATATATATATATATATATATTTAGTTGAGATGGTAATTAATAAAAAACTGAAGACAGTGCTCAATACTGTTGTAGAGCAAATATGCGTTTTATTTTTATTACCGTATCTTTCTGTTAGGTTACATTATTGTTTCGGCTACACGGCCGCTTTTTTGGCCGTCTATAGCGTCCTCAGACTTTTACAGTAAAGTCTGAGGACGCTACAGACGCCCAAAAAAACCCGGCCCTGTAGCCGAAACAATGATGTAACTTAACAGAAAGATACGGTAATAAAAAATAAAACGCATATATATATATATATATATATATATATATATATATATATATATATATATATATATATATATATATATTGATATGTATATATATGAGTATGTAGACTTATCTATATCTATATATATATATATATATATATATATATATATATATATATATATATATATATGTATTCATACATTGTCAATAAAAAGGTGATGCCACTCAGGTACATAAGTGATCTCTGCGTAAATTATACAATTAATGGTAGACAACAGAGATAAGATAGTGTTTTGCAATGCCGTATACGCTATCATCATTGATACGCCTCTACTTTAAAAGATACATATTTTTTGCCTGAAGTCACATCTTAATTACGCTCTTTTCTGATTTTTCGCGCACGCGCATCCACACACACACACACACACACACACACACACACACACACACACACACACACACACACACACACACATATATATATAATATATATATACCGGTGGTATCGATTGGTTTCTAAGATGTAAACTCAATGAAACTTGCATGATTATTAAAGAGTGCTCAATGCAGGACAGAGCTGGTATAGCGTCTGCTTATTATACAAACATTATTAGTTACTTATGTTTATACATGTATCCGTGGAGTCGCAATCTAGGGACAACACTTCATCAGACCAAAAATGAATTAATATTGAAACGGGTTACATTGATTTTTATAAGATATTTGGGTGTGATCTACGTTCTATGAAAAATTAGGATGTATACTTCGAGAATGTAAGCAGTAGGGATTTTTTTTGGGGGGGGGCAAAGGTAAGGGGGAATGTTGTTAAAGCTGTCATAAGTAGAGACGTGGTGATTCTTATAGCTTGGTAGTTATTTATTTCTCTTGATTTAAAATTTCCCATATCTACGGCTGTTTTTATGGTTGTATGTTTTTTATTGGTGGTGACTTTAATTTCCTTTTGACAAGTGTTATTTTTATTTATTAATTTATTTTTATGTTTTATCTTTCGTTTTTTATTTGTTCGTTTGTTTTTAGTCTTCTAGTTTTTAGTGGCTGCTTTTCTTGCTTTTATCGAAAGTACTTTTATATTTCTATCGTCGCTATTTCCTATATGCTAGGTTTTATCGTTGTTCTTTCTTAATAGCTGACGACTTGCTATTGATAAATGTTTTTATGTTTTGTTTTTATTTATTCTTATTACTTTATCTCTCTCTCTCTCTCTATATATATATATATATATGTGTGTATGTAAATATATATATACGCCTTTTTTATTTTTCGTTATTTTTCATTATTGTTTTAAGTTTTTCGGATTCCCTATTCATTTCCTTATTTGTTTGGTCATATACACGGTGATAAGAGGAGCTTTGACACAAGTCATCAAAGGTCTCTCCTTGAAAAAATGTGGTATTCCCTGGGAGCTGAGTGATAACAAGTCTCCCCAGATTGCCAGTACTCTCCACCTCTTTCGATAACATTTGCAAGTAAATTTGCGTTATTATTATTATTATTGTTATTATTATTATTATTATTATTATTATTATTATTATTATTATTATTATTGTTGTTATTATTGTTCTTATTGTTACTTTTCCTCATTAAGAGTTTACACACAGTTCATAATAAATTATGGCTCACTGCCAACAAGCTGTGGTATTTGCTGAAGTGTGGATTACAACAATCTTCCAAGATTTTACCTCTTTTTGATAACCTTTGCAAATAAATTTGGATCATCGGCACAGCCGTTTTTCATTGATTTTCTTTTGTAATGACCATTAGTTATCACCAGAATTTTGATGATAGTAAGCCTCTCAAGGTTGTACTTGATTTATATTTATATCATTTTATGCTAATTTGCAGTATTCCCTTATGTGGTTTATTTTTTCGTCTCCTTGTTCACAGAGTTTACATTTACTGTTTGCTTGTTTTGTGTCTATTTTAGCACCTATATGATTCGAAATAATCGCATTGTTTTATGCATCTTTCTAGTATAATAATAATATTAAAAATAATAATAATAACAACAATAATAATAATAATAATAATAATAATAATAATAATAATAATAATAATAATAATAATAATAATAATAATGTTGTGGAGACGCCGACTAATTAGCATACTTGGTTGAACAAGGTATAGATAAAGGTATCAAGTCAGAAAGACCGGGGAGCTGTGTTCGAACGCCGGATAGGCAAGACGCATATTCCGGTTGCTCCGTGAAAGACTTTAACACGCCCTCTGTCGGACAATCTTCTAACTGCAGTACAACTGCACCTTTGTAAATATGTATTATCTTTCCGTCTTAATATATTTGTTTTACCTTTACTTTCTGCGTTCGTGTTGTTATTGATACAGACACAACAGTGGCGACGGGATTTCGAAAAAAGATTTACCCGTGAGAAAATACACTATCAAACTCAACAGTGGTATTCGGGAAATACTTACTCGTCAAAGATTGAAAAAAAATTCACTCGGAAATTCAATGTTTAAACGTAGCAACTTCGAAGTTGTCACCAAGATTTTGTTTTTGACTACTTAAAAATGAAATTCCAAACCCGGGACACTTGAAAAAAACAACAAAAAAAAAAAACAGCAAGCACTTTATTTCAAAGTGCTTCGAGAAAAAAAAAACTTGAAAGTTGCAGTAACCTTTTCTGCAAAGTGCACACACAAAAAAAGTGTTTCGCTAGGATACCGTGAACTTATTAGGTAGACGGTTTTGAAAGAAAAAAGTGATTTTTTTTCTCAGTGTGCCGAGAAGGGATTTTTTTCTTGTACGTAATTAATAACGTAACAAAAGGAATCGGTTGTTCGGAGTTATTAAAGAAAGGAAATTGTAAAAGTGACTGATTTACTAATTTGAAAAACAAAATAGAGGATCTTATCAAGTTATTCGCGGAAATGCAAATGCGTCAACAAGAAAGAGACGAATTACAGAAAAAAGAACTACAAGAAAGAGAGGAAAGATAGAATAAACGGCTTCTTAAATGTATAGAGCAAATGTAACTTGGTCAAAAAGATTTGTTGGAAAGATTAACGACTAATTCTGCACAGGAAAGCAATACGACTTTTTCCAACGCAACAATTGTTAATAGCATAGATGGGTTCACGTACCTACCAGAAGAGGATAAAACTTTTGAGGCATACTTTAAGAGGTATGAAGATATTTTCGAAACAGATTGCGAAAGCTGGTCAAACGCAAAGAAAGTAAGTTTATTACTTCGAAAGCTTGGTACCAGTGAACATTGCAAATTTGTTGATTTCATATTGCCAAGGAGAACAAATCAGTTAGACTTCGCTGAAACCGTAAAACTTCTTAAGGAGTTATTCGGACCGAACATATCTCTTTTTCACAAGAGATGGTCGTGTATGAACCTTAAGAAAACGGAGGAGCAGGACTATCTGATATATGCGCCAGTAGTGTATAAACACTGCGACAATTTTAAATTATCGGAACTTATGGTAGACGACTTCAAATGTTTAATTTTTGCACAGGGGCTAGTTTCTACAAAAAATTCAGAGATCCGAAGACGCGTTCTATCAAAATTAGAGACAGAACAAGGTCTGACATTGCAAAAGTTAGCAGAAGATTGTCAAAGGGCAGTATCACTAAAAAACTCCAGAGATATAGAAGAAGCAGGAGTGCCGTACATAAGGAAGATTAAAAAATCTGGCAGAAACGCAGGGCAAAAAGTGTGAGACTCGTCAAAATCCAAAAGATTATGTGAGTTATAAATACTCAAACTCTAATTACAGAAAACGAAATTACGATTCAAGTTAAAGGAACTATAGAAAATCGGGACCAAGTTGCGGAAGATGTGATGAAAAACATCGGGGAAAGGATTGTCCTTACAAAAATATCAGATGTTTCAATTGCGACAAAGTCGGACATAAGAGTATTTGTTGCAGAACAAAATATAGAGTACACCAAATGAGAACAAACGACAAAGAGAAAGACAGTTTACGAAAATATGTGTTGGTTAATATTTTCGGCAAACAAATAAAATTTCAACTTGATTCTGGAGCAGATTTGTCGGTAATAAAAGTTAGCACTTGAAAAAAACTGGATAAACCGACTCTGAAAAAGTCAAGTAAGGGTGTTAGAACGGTGACAAGAGACGAAATCAAATTCGAAATTTATTTAAATGGCACGGCAAAGAAATTGAAAATCTTCGTAATTAAAGAAAGCGAGAATTTATTGGGAACAGATTTTATTGAAAAATTCAACCTTTGGGATAAACAGATGAACGCTTTTTGTAAAAAAATAATCAGCTGCACCACAACGTCAGAAAATATGAAAAATTAACTAAAGAACGAATGCCCAGAAATATTTACTATGGGACTGGGAAGATGTAATAAATTTAAAGCTTCGTTCGAGCTAAAAAAGGATGCAACACCAGTATTTAAGAAAAAAACGGAACGTGCCGTTCACCGGATTAGACAAAATAGATAGCGAATTAGACAGACTTGAAAGTACGGGCATTTTATCGAAAATAGAAACTAGCGTTTGGGCAGCGCCTACGGTGTACGTAAAGAAGAAAACGGAAAAAAATCGAGTCTGCGGAGATTTTTCAACCGGGTTAAATAATATGTTACAAGATCACCATTACCCTTTACCAAGCCCGGAAGAGATTTTTGCCAAACTAAATGGTGGGAAATTTTTTTCAAAAGTAGATTTGTCCGACGCCTATTTGCAAATTCCGATAGAAGAAAAATGCTCAAAGATTTTATGCATTAACACACACAAAGGGTTATTCACGTATAACCGATTACCGTTCGGGATAAAAGTCGCGCCGGCGATATTCCAGCAAGCGATGGACACAATGTTGAACGGTTTAGATTTTGCTTGTGCATACCTGGATGACATAATCATAAGGAGCGCGTCCATAAGTGAACATATAGAGCATTTAAAGCAAGTGTTCACAAGAATAAACGAGCGATCGGATTCAAATGTGAGTTTTGTCTAGACGAAATCAAGTATTTAGGACAAATAATAGGTAAAGATGGTCGATGCCCTGATCCAGAAAGAGCGATAGAAATTAGGAACATGCCAGCACCACATAACGTGACGACTTTACAGAGCTTTTTAGGCCTCGCGAACTACTACCAAGTATTTATCAAAGGCATGCACGACCTAAGAGCTCCGCTGAACGAATTATTAAAGAAAGAAACACCATGGATATGGAAAAAAGAATGTCAAGACTCATTTGAGGAAATAAAAAAGACTTTGACGTCAGATTTATCCTTAACTTATTACGACCCAAAATTACAAATAATTGTTGCGAGAGACGCGAGCTCGTATGGTATAGGCGCATGTATACAGCATATCATACCAGATGGAACGAAGAAACCTATAGCGCACGCTTCAAGGACCCTAATTCCGTCAGAGAAGGCTTACTCCGAAATAGAAAAGGAAGCATTAAGCATTATTTTTGCGGTGACGAAATTCCACCGTTATCTGTACGGAAGACATTTTATACTGGAAACAGACCACAAGCCCCTAGTAACTATTTTCGGCTCAAAAAAGGGCTTACCAGTATATACGGCAAATTGGTTACTACGTTGGGGTGCAATCTTGCTAAATTATGATTTTCAAATAAAACATCTACGTTCGGGAAAATAGGTCATGCGGATGGATTGTCAAGGCTTATACCGAAAAGGGATGAAACCTTTGAAGAGTCAGTAATTGCAGCTATACGTTCCAATTATGAGGAAAAAACTAGGTGGCGAATATAATAAGATAATTACCAGTCACGCTTACCGATATAAAAAGGGAGGCTGAAAATGACGACGACATCAAAGACATAAAGAAAAAATTAAGGGAAAATGACGGAAAAACGCAAAGTATATTTTCCTTATGCAATGAGATATTATTATCTAGTGAAAGAGTGGTTGTACCAAAAACCTTGCAGAAAAAATCTTACGTGATTTTAATACAAGACACCCGGGTATAAATAGGATGAAGACACTTATGAGGAGTTATGTTTACTGGCGTAATATGGATGTGGATATTGCATTAACAGTAAACAAATGTAAAGGTTGTGCGTTAGCCGCTAAGGCACCACCGATAGTTCATAAATCTTGGAAAAACCGACCATCGATGGTCACGCATTCATCTAGACTTTGCTGGACCGATCGAGGAACAATGCTACCTAATCATAGTAGATAGTTTTTCCAGATGGCCGGAAGTAAAGCGGGTAAAACACCCAACGACAGATAACACAATAAGTTTTCTGCATGAAATATTTGCACGTTTTGGGGTACCAGACATTGTAGTCACAGATAACGGAACACAATTTACTTCAAGTGTTTTCAAGGATGTTTGTGAATTGTTTCAGGTAAACCATATAACTACACCACCGTTCCATCCTTGCTCAAATGGATTAGCGGAAAGTTTCGTAGATACGATAAAGCGTGCCCTTAGAAAATCGATAGAGACACCGACGGATAAAGCATTACAACAGTTCCTGCAAATATACAGGATAACTGAGAACCCAAATATACTGTCGAAATTATCGCCAGCAGAATTAATGTTTACGAGAAAAATAAAATTACCATTTGATAAATTAATACCAAAGCAAACAATCGTATATAAAACGACACACACATCACGTAAAAGGTTTAAACCTGGTGATCAGGTATATTTTAAATGTTTTAAAAATATGTCATATTGGGAGTTGGGTACGGTAGATCAACGTATCGGCGACTTGGTCTACATGATAAAACGTCCAAAAGGGATACACAAAAGACACCAAAATCAATTGAGAAAAGGTCATAGGAAGGACAACGAACAGGACAAACCTGAGGAACAGGAAGATCCAATTGATATAGTATACGAAACGTTTAATATTGAACCACCACAGACCATGCCCGAACCGAGGAGATCGGGAAGGAAAAGAAAGGCTATAGACCCAATGATAATGAACCCCAAAAGGAAAAGATATTGAAATCTACACGACTTCAAATCTTGGGAGGGGGGTGCTGTGGAGACGCCCACTAATTAGCATATTTGGGTGAAAAGATATAGATAAAGGTATCAAGTCAGCAAGACCGGGGAGCTGTGTTCGAACGCCGGATAGGCAAGACGCATGTGCCGGTTGCTCCATGAAAGACTTTAACACGCCCTCTGCCGGACAATCTTCCAACTGCAGTACAACTGCACCTTTGTAAATATGTATTATCTTTTCGTCTTAATATATTTGTTTTACCTTTACTTTCTGCGTTCGTGTTGTTATTGATGCAGACACAACAAATAATAATAATAATAATAATAATAATAATAATAATAATAATAATAATAATAATAATAATAATCTCTATTATTATATAAAAGAAACTTGGTCCTAGCGTGTGCGTGTCTATGTGTGAGTTTGTTCTCTATGGACTCGAAAACGGCTTGGCTGATTTTTATGAAATTTCACAGGAAAGTATTTTATATGCCGGACAGTGTTCTTTAATAGTATTTCTATCGGAATGTCTTCGATAAGTATCGGTAATCGATATAATCCTTTGAGAATTAGACCAGAATTAACACCTTACATAGCCCAACATAACATATGCATTTGCGTAGTTTTATTACTACAGTAGCTAAAAATCCCCACATATAATGTCGATATAAACGCTCTTAAATAGACTCCGTAAAAAAACGTTGAGAACTTTGAGGAAGAAAATACATTTCTATTCACATGTAACATTGACAATACCACAAACGGTAAAAATCACCTTGTAGACTGTGGTACTACAGCACACATTCTCATCAAGGAATCTGATTTTATTAATTTTGATTCAAACTTTGAAATTGCCGTTTTTAATCTGCGCCGTTACACACGTTTCAACTACCGGAGTCGAATTAACGATCCGATAATTTCATCAAACCTTACAGATTTAAATATGTATTTAGTTAATTTATATTATTAACTTTTAAATCTGCACAGTCTGACGAAATTATCGGATCGTTAATTCGAATCCGTTAGTGGAAATATGTGCAACTAAGCAAATTGAAAACGGTAATAAAGATATTTTGCTCTAGAGTAGTATAGAGCACTTTTTGCCGTTTGTTTTACTACTAACCACTTACTCATTACATATATATATATATATATATATATATATATATATATATACGGAGTAAAGTACGAGTAAATATGTGTGCATCAATTCTGTTTTTTTCATATCGTCTTAGTCTGAGCAAATCATTTGATCCTAAAAATGTTCCGATGAAAAGATAATACATTGAATTCCCAAAGGGATTCCGGAAATGGCTCGTCCAAAGAAAACGATTGCAATGGAGATAAATAAAATACAAGCAAGAAGACATTCGATTATTCTTTATGTGAGTGACGTATTTGTATTGAAATATATGCTATAGATAGCCGGATGGAACAAAAAATCGATAAATCGATTGCTGCTTCTACATGAAATTAATTGGTCACTAGAAAACATGATAAGATCAGATATATCATGTCTTATGTTACGGGGACAAATAGAAAACTTTATATTCAAAACACACACACACAGACACACACGCATATATATATATATATATATATATATATATATATATATATATATATATATATATATCTTACAGAGCCATCGCCGCTTATCAAGAACCGCGAGTCACTCGAATATAACCTTTAATCTGTGTAAGATTCTCGGTGCAACAACAGCTCAGTGATAGACTTTGGTAAGAACTGGTTTGGCAGAATTGGATTATTGAAGGGAACGGTATAACGAAAACCTGTTCACATTGGACTTGAAACGGCCCTGTTGTTGTTATCCAGAAAAGAAAACAGTGTAACAAATGTTATATATATATATATATATATATATATATATATATATATATATATATATATATATATATATATATATATATATATATATGAATCTAAACCCACGATGGGACGACGGAAGTACAACTTAGAACAAGGTATATGTTTAAAGATATATTGAAGTAACAAAATACAGAGAAAATATCGGTAAAGTATCGAAGAATTTAGCTCTAGACTAATATAGAAATAGGAAGAGTCGATGGACGAGTGGGTAACGGTTAAATAATTCCCATTTCTATGAGGTTTTCTTCGGGAAAAACTATTTGATGTTTCCTTCTTATAGGATAGACGCTTAGAAGATCCGTAAACTTCATTTTTGTTTCGTAAAGCTGGGAGAAGCCTGACAGTTTGCCGAGGTCAATTGGGTTTTTACAATTTTGTGATTGTGAAACGTTCGACTCATTAGATTGATATTTTTTTTAATTGATTAAAATGACATGTCTGCATGTTTTTGATGACGTTAATCATGTAAACTACATCCCACATTCTTTGTTTCAATGTGTCCATTTCCCACAGCGTTACATTATTGTTTTGTACATTTAATAACAGTTTTTGCACATGCGTAACGTTGTGGCACTACATCATAGTGCCCGGGGTGTGGTGGATACTCCGCACCCCAGCATGGCCAGGAGGTGATTTGGCCGTAAGCGGAGAGATACACCGAAATAAGCAACCAGAATGCAATCCCACAATTCCCTTCCTTAACACGATCTCTTTTTCGTCCAGACAGCATGGTGTAAGATGTATACATTTCTGCGGACGAGTATCCGAAAAGTGTATTTGTGCTGGGCATTATTCTATGCACATGCAGACACTGTTGTAGCATCACATCTGTCGGCGTGCCTCGTTTCTTTCTAAAAAATCTCTTGAAAGTGTCCACAGACCTTTCCGCCTGACTATTTGAACTTGGATGGTATTGCGGAGTAGTCATATGCTTTACCGGATCCGTATTGCCTTATCAGTACTTAAACAATTACAACTCCTCGTGCAATTTGTGGTAGTATTTTACTAATAGTAATCATCATCCAAAGGACCTGCGAAGTCGACATGGATCCTTTGCCACGGTTGGTCCATTTTATGTCACAATTTACATGTAGTTGCTGGCCTTTTTGCTGCGAGTCCGCATCTTTTATATGAATCAATCATGCTTGCTATATATATGCCTGCTTGATTGTTCGTATCTTGTCATCGACGATCGGCCGACTATCTTTAAAAAAATGGATGACAGGTGAATTTATATATATATTTGTGTATATAACAAATAAATGACAAAATGTATATTCCAAAATTTAAGATGGTTACCATCTTACTGCTTGCTCTTTTAAGTAAGATGACATGCACAATTCTTGACAGGCCTTGTTTCGTAGCGAATAATCATTAATTTAATTATTGCATCAATCAGTGAATTTTCAAAGATGGCATAAATTGAAAATTCAAAAATGCTTAAAGGCAATTGCAACTTACCTGCCAATCTTCGGATTCTGTAATCATGGCCTTATGCTTTTATTTCCTTTTGAAATGGATAAGTGTTTTATCTTCTTTTTCCTATGTATTAGAATTGTCCACAATTGTGCGTAATGGATAAAGTACTTGAAACATTATGTTCTAAATTACACCCTTCTGGAAGTGTAAACTTAAATCGACAATGCGGGTGATAGGACAGATTTAACTTATAAATTACTAAGAACTTTTACCCAGTCATGATTGACGGAAGGAAAGCACGCTACTACTGTCCAGATTTCTGAGTTAAACATAATAATTACGGAGCCCGACAAGGAGCACCTGAATAAGGCTGAAATTGCCTTAGCTTAAGTGTTGTGAGAATTATATCCAAGAAAAGAACTTTGGATAATTAAAAAATACTAAACATAATTAATTTCATCTAAGATATTTGATAGAATTTTGCTGAGCCAAGGAAGCTTATCAGAGCTTGGACGTTGTATAAGTGCGGGTTGTCTTTGATCGTGGTAGCCCTGTCACGATCCGAGCGTCGACTGTCTTTATTAACTATATGCTCCAATTATTTTATTTCCGATAGAAGAAAAAAACATATTTCGCTTGCATGACTGTATAGCCATCCTCTTGGAGTTTGTCAAATACGCGTATAATAGGCTTTCGATTCACTGTCACAGATTGGCTGGTAATTAAGATGTCGTACAGATAAGTTGTTCTAAAGTGCTGTGAAAATTGTATCCAAGAAAAGAACGTTGGATGATTAAAAAAATACAAAAAAATGATCAAATTTCATCTAAGAAAATCCGAAACAGCATGGCTTAACTTTATAATGTAATAAGTCTTGCTATGCCTTAATATAAAACAAGGACACATTAACGATGAATATGCCTGTTTACAAAGTTTACATTCGATGAACATTTCTTGAAGAATTTCATGATGTCTCACCAGCTAACAAAGAATTAGTGTATATCTCTAAGTGATATTGCTTTAGAAGTGATTTCTTTTGGAGATTGTACAAGGTGACTTTTAAAAAGTTACCGACTTTCTCTGTATGGGCACATCTATTAATAGTACACAAATACAACTCTAATCCCCTTCGAAGTAATCTTCTCCGGCTGCAATACAATTGTTATAACAACGTCTAGAATGCCTCATGGAAGGTCTGGACTATAGGGAGGGTGAGGAACTGTTATGATCCCCATATTGGTCAAATAGTCTCTAAGTACCGTCGGAATAAACTTCGCGCAAATCTTCCGCACCTTCAGTCCTTTGTAAAAAATTGTGTGTACAGTTCCTACACTGGCATCAAACTGTGTACTTATTGTTTCTTTAGACACACGACGGTTTTTATCCATGGAATTTTTTATTTAGTAAATCAATTCTGGTGTTCTGACTTCCTTATTCCCCACCGTTGTAGCTGAAATCACAAAAGTTTGTCAGTCATCTGATAGGACGTACAGCAATAATATACTGAATGTTCAAGACTCTACAACAATATAAAAAGATTGGAAACTTATTGAAGATACATTTGTCAAATTCCTGGTATTAACAATACCATTAAAATTACTTAAAACTTCTACTTTGGTCTAGCTGGCGAAACGAGAGTGAATTGAATAGAAAGACTTTCGTTAGCAATCGCGTACAGATTCACGTATTCGACAAGAAGTATCTAAAAAGATTCAGACATTACATTGGCCGAAACGTTGTGAGAATTACATAACCTTTTATAATGTTATAAATTCGTACTACGTGACATCATGAAATGAGTGAGATGAAGATTTTTATCGTTGTTATCGAAATGTAGAGGCTTAAAATACAAAATATACAGAAACAATATTAAATAGCAAAGAGGAATTTGGAAAGATAAAACAATCATGTTTTCAGGCGTAATGGAATCCGGTATAATGGAACACAAATCAGTTAGGAATTTTAGAACACAATAACAAATAGAATTAATGTCAAACCAACTACAGTGTTACTGACTTGTGTGGTGACGTCAGAATTGAATTACAGGAATAATTTAATTGATACATATATATCTAAATTAATATATATATATATATATTATATATATAATATATATATTATGTATATATGTATATATATAACTACTTAATTTATTCACATAAAATTAATATGGGAAAGTATAGATTTATGCGCAAACTTTAAGTATTTACTTCAAAAGTGCTCAATACGTAGGTAGAGCTAGTTAGTAATTTATAAAATATATATGGCGATTAAGCTACACTGAATATTCCGCGTTTCATCCACTCTAGGACTCTTTAGGCTCATGCGCGAATTCTGTGGTTGTTTATCGTTTTTATATGCTCCTCATCTATTGAGATTTTAGTTAGCCAATCAGCTTTCTAGTATCCACCGCGCCCTTCCTATCAGCCAACGGGCATGCATTTTATCGGACAGAGGATCTGTTTTAATACTAGGTTAGTGTTTTTTTTATTGTTAGCTTATATATAAATATATATATATATATATATATGTGTGTGTACATACATATATGCACATATATATACATATATATACACATACATATATGTGTGATCGTTTATATACATTAATGTTTATTTAATTTATTTATTTGTTTATTTTTTATTGTTTTTGTTAGTTTTAACACTATTTTGTATTGCTATCCTAGAGTAAATTTTATCTTGTGAACACAGTTATTTGCTATTTCTCAAGATAAAATTTACTCTAGGATAGCGATACAAAATAGTTTTAAAACTAACAAAAACAATAGAAAATAAACAAATAAATAAATTAAATAAACATGAATATACATAAACGATCACACATATATGCATGTATATATATATATATGTATATATATATATGTGCATATATGTATGTACACATATGTATATATATATATATATATAAATTAACGATAAAAAAACACAAATCTAGTTTTAAAACAGATCCTTTGTCCGATAAATGCATGTCCATTGGCTGATAGGAAAGGGCGCGGTGGACACTAGAAAGCTGATTGGCTAACTAAAATCTCAATAGAAGAGGAGCATATAAAAAAAAAACAACCACAGAATTCGCGCATAAGCCTGAATAGTCCTAGAGTGGATGAAACGCGGAATATTCAGTGTAGGTTAATCGCCAAATATATTTTAATTACTATATATATATATATATATATATATATATATATATATATATATTATATGATAAGGTAGAGTAAGATTAAGAGAAAAGGCCAGTTAGAGTTGGAGTCGGAGAGTCGAGAGTATCCGTCATGGAGTTTAATGGTCTCTAGAACTCCTGTGGAAGTTATTGGGAAAGGCATAGAAACATGTGGACGTGCAAACTCTAAAGGGGGGGGTCCAAAAGAAATAAAAGGCTCATATTTGTACAGGGTGGAACGATAAAATTGTTGCATAGATGAGACATGATTCGATTTCCATTTGATGAAACCGATTTTTATTTAGGTTCGAAGCGTCTACTATTTGGCCAGTTCTGTACAAATCCCACAAGCGAGAGCGGCCTTTTATCATGTCTGAAATTGACACAATGTTCAACGAACGAGGTGCGAGATGCGCCGCTCTACAGCTTATGTTTTCTACTGATCCATGTTATGACAACAGGACCATTGACAGCACCCTCAAAATGCATATCTGGACGGTTCAACTCTTGAGGGTACAGCCACACGCATCGAAGGCCAACGGCTATGGTCTTTAGTGTGGTTTCAAGTGAAGGCCACATCATGCCAGCTTCGAAGTCTGCTTGAGATTTATCTTCGAAGTCCTCTTGAAATTCAACACCAACTTGTACATGGATGTTCTGAAGAGTATGATGATCCCCTGTTGCAACTAGGTTGTCGCTGGCAGACACTGGGTGTGGCAGCAGGACTCGGCGCCGGCTCACAAGTTCAAAGCGAACCAAGTTTGTACCCTTCTCTCACTGGCTCCATTTTTCCCCGACCCGAACCCGCTGGACTAATTCATTTGGCCATTTATCAAGAACATCACCAACATGATCGCCCGCAATAACAAAGCCGTCCTGATCCAGGCGTGGATTGTGGCTGAATGCGGCTATATTGAATAGATGGCAGCTCTACTACATGATAAAGTTAGTTGAATCGATGCTTTTGCAATAAAAGTTTTAAAATAAAGCTGTACTTTTGTTTTCTTTAAGGGCGACACATATTTATATATATTGAATATATGGTTAAGTGACAGTTGTAGTCATTTAGAACTGCTTAAAGCTTCACCGCTCACTCATTTTTCGACCAAATTTCAAACAATTATTACAGTTTACAGATCAGCTTATCAGCTATATTGTGAATTTTTTTTTACATTTTTGTATGGTAAAACAAAAGTTACGATGAATTTACTGGTGTTCAAAATCATTAAAAAAACATAAGGCGGTGAGCAACGTTTTTTTATGACTGGTTTCCATAGCAACCGCGTCCATTTAGCGATTAATGTCGCTACCAATTCGCAGCTCTCACGAAAAGAGGAGTAACAAGTGAAATAGATAGAATGAAAGAATGAAATAGAGATCATTGGGGGGGTTATTGAAGAGTGAGGTACATTGTTATTACATATGTGTACCTTATGTTTGTGGGAGCAAAAAAATAAGACTGAAATTAAATAAAGAACAAGTGAATTTACTGGAAGCCTGGGAAAATCATGGATTACAATAGAAAAATGTGAGCATGAAAAGTAATATGGTTAAGCTTAAACATGGAAAAGTAAAGGAATAGTTGGTAAAACTGGTAAGAAAAAGGCAAGATATTCTAGTAAAAAGTGTAATAAATTTATAACTTAAAATATTGCAACCATTAAGAATTATTTTTCAAATTCAATTTAAAAAATTACATAACCAATTCGTAATGCTGCAATATTTTCAGTTATGAATTTATTATAATTTTTACTAGAATATCTTGTCCTTTTCTTTTCCAATTTTAAAAACTAGTCCTTTAATTTTCAATGTTTAAACTTAACCATATTAGTTTTCATGCTCACATTTTTCTATTGTAATATATATATATATATATATATATATATATATATAAATATATATATATAATATAAAGCTGAATATGCGTGTATGTGTGTGCGGTGTCTGGTCACAAATAAGCTCCTATATGGTTGACTATTTTAAAAAACTGAGTACATATAATGATAGAAAATGTATCGAGACACAGGAATTAGTATGTTTGATCTGGCATAACGGTGGGCCATAAAAATTGTGTGGTCTGCGTCTGCGCCAGGTCCACAAAGTATGGAAATTAAAAATTAAAAAAAAAACGTGTACAAGTGTTTTTGATATAGATGTACATAATAATACTTTGATAAGTATGTTTTAAATTAAATAGGGATGGTATAATAAAAATTATGGGGTCTGTGTTCGCGCCTGGCCTCCATAGAATGGAAATAGGTACACACTTAATAATTACTGTTCATATCTATCTGCGTAGGTATACTTTGATAATTATGTTTCAGTTTGCAGAAATATGGTATAATAAAATTCTGAGGTGTTCGTTCGCGCCTGGCCTTCATAGAATGGAAATATGTCACAAAGTTTAACAAGTTTTTTTTTAATATAGATCCACAGAATATTGTGATAAGTGTTTCAGTGTGAGCAAGTATGGTATAATAAATTATGAGGTTTATCTATTTTATTTTTACTTTCATCATATTTTGCTTTGGTTTTGATACCCCTGAATTCGAAGCTATCCCTTTACAACCCTTCCATTTCATAACCTATCATACTTTAATAAATCAGATTCCATTTTCTGTAGGCTGTTTTTGAACCCAGTCAACGCCGGGTACTTTTGCTAGTATATATATATATATATATATATATATATATATATATATATATATATATATATATATATATTACTATAATTCGAATCTGGGTATTTTCTGTCGGATGGAAACATTCATTTGGTGCCTTCACGGAATCCAAAGGTTAGAACAAGGCAGATGTTCATATTACTGGTGTCATAACGGACAATGTTATTTGTTTGTCCAAGAAGAGTCCTAGTACGTTATTATCCGCGTATTGATTGGCGGTTATTTTTGTACGTTAACAGACAGACACACGCACACACACACATGCACACAGCGAAAATTATATCACACGTATCAACACCTATATACACTAAACACACTAGAAACGATACGGACGGTGATACAAGCATGGTAACTTCCTTCAGTCTTGAGAAACTATGCATAACCACTGTAAAGGTGCCTGCGCGTGGAATTCTGGTGGCAAAGGTTGTGCAATCACCAACCATCTGAGTCGACCTTGTTAAATACCAGTGGCAAGTAGAATTTTAGGACGAGTGGAAACACTACTAACATTAGGGGCGACCACATAAAGCACCTAGAATTTCCAAATGTTCACCCATCTGGTACTGGCCAGGCTCAGTCTTGCTTAACTTCGGTAATCTGACGGGAACCGGTGTGCCAACGTGATATGCTGCATATATATGAACGTAAACGTATATAGAAACACATATGAACGTGAAAGGCACGTATGAACACATAAATTTAGATATAAGATTTATGTATACCCGTCTGGCAATATATAACAAAACAAGGATCTGAATAAATCAAATAATACAAACTAGCGGGACCTGTGGAAATTCCACAGAGGACTCATTCATATGTAATATATTGATGTTTACATTTTGTAAATATGCAGCGAAAATGAAGATGCTCTGATATTATTTTAGCTATTTTGTTAAAACTGCAAAAGTATTTATCCACTGTAGCAGGGACGCCCGGTGTAGCCAGGTCTTAAAATAAGCTTAGATATGATATTTTAATTCATGCAGATTTCGTATACAGACTTTATTATCTATCGATTTTTATATATTATAAAGTTGTGATTTAAAAAAAAATATATATCTATATGACTTGGGTTCATCAGCTTGAATCAAAACCGAATCCCTAACTTATGAATATATATATATATATATATATATATATATATATATATATATATATATATATATATATACGTTTTATTTTTAACAGAAAGATACAGTAATAAAAAATAAAACGCATATTTGCTCTACAACAGTATTGAGCACTTTCTTCAGTTTTTATTAATTGCCATATCCACTATATATATATATATATATATATATATATATATATATATATATATATATATATATATATATATAACTTCAGTGCCTTCATCTATAATCGAAACCGAAATCCAAACTTATGAATAATTCTTGATAAAATTATTTATAAAAAAATAGATTACTAAGGTGCCATCAACTAAAATCGAAACCGAACCCAAAACTTATGAAGAATTCTTGATAAAATTGCTACATCGGGCGTCCTTGCTTCCGTGGATAAATAGATTATTGGAGTGTCATTAGCTATAATCGAAACCGAACCCAAAACTTATGAAGAATTCTTATTAAAATTTATTTAAAAAAAAATAGATGACTTAAGTGCCAACAGCCATAATTGAAACCGAAACCAAGATTATGAAGAATTCTTAGTAAAATTATTTATGACAAAAATTAAATAATTTTAGTTCCATCAGCTATAATCGAAACCGAAACCAAAACTTATGAAACATTCTTGGTGAACTGATTTATTACAAGAATTGAAGTATAAGGGCTCCCTCAGTCTTTGACAGACTATAGTTACACACGAAAGGATGCCTGCACGTGAAAGTCTTATTGGTAGGAGCTGCGCAATCTCCAACCACACCACTGCTGTGTCAACATTGTTAAATACCAGTGTCAAATGAAGTGTACAGGACGACTGGAAACAAATGCTGAGACAAGCGGAGAGCACATACGGCGTTTAGAATTCCCAAATAGTCACCCATCTTGTACTAACTAGGCTCGCCGTTGCTTAACTTCGGTGATCTGACGAGAACCGGTGTGTCAACGTGATTATGCCGTATATGCAAGAAATGGAAGTACATAACAATTAAACGACCCGGATGTAAGCGTGGAACAGAAAATAACACACACGCTATCGTATTAATATATCAGTTATCAATCTTTCTTTACAAAATCCCGAAGTGTCATTACTAGAAATGTATTAAGTGATTTACAAAACGCTGATATGCCATCAAATGCAACAACTATTAGTGAACCATACATATGTAAACATAGCAATCATTTATTTCGATAACTATTCGTAGAAGTATTTCATTTCGTCCCTTTAATTATGAAGGTTGTCTCTTTAGCAAACAAAGTATTAAGTTATGTCTTCGAGTGATTGTTTCGGAATGAAAATTTAAGCTTTCCAAGATTTCTAGCCTGTATTTCTTTTATACGTGTTTTCTTCGACGCCTTCATTTTGCTTAATTATGTCAGAATATAAAAAAAAAACATAAAAAAAACCAAAAAAACAAAAAACAAAACAAACGAGAAAACATTGTTTTCCCGAAAGGAATCTACTACACTGTTTAAGGAATTAATACACAATCGTTAATTAAGCGACAATCAAATCGTAAGAGGACTTTAAAAAACTATTAGCGAAAGGATTAGTTGTAAAAGTCTTAAGGCTGTAAAGATACCCAACAATAGGGCAACACAAATTTATGAAATTATTACTGTTATTTTCTTTAATGTTGGCATTTTTAATAGTTGTCAAAAGTAGCAGACATTCTTCAAATGAGACGCGTCTGTTTTCCTGGCACATTATTTCTTTACTTTTCATGCAAAATTAAATCATCAGAAAGAACGCTTCGAGGCAGTTATTGCAACTTGAGGCTTGAATTTCAAATAACTTCATTAGTAAGATAAGCATAAATCAATATATCTTATAAATTTTCCTAATGTCTGTCTGTCTGTCTTGGGTGTGTGTGACGCGGTTTGTCTCAGCCTACCGGCAATCCATCCACGCAAGTAATGTTCCGAAATGAAGCTTATGACCCAGCGGATGTTTTAGTGATATTTATATCCATGTTTGGTGTATGGAAATGCAAAAAAAAAAAAATAATAATAAATAAATAAAATGCAAAAACTGCAAAAAAAAAGCGATTTACAAAACAACGTTTTATTTACTGGATATTTTCCCGGTATTCCTTAGTAAGTTCGATTTACTGTGTGTGTGTGTGTGTGTGTGTGTGTGTGTGTGTGTGTGTGTGTGTGTGTGTGTGTGACGCGGTTTATCTCAGCCTACCGGAAACCCACCCAGGCAAGTAAGGTACCGAAATGAAGCTTATGACAAAGCAGATATTTAAGTGATATTCATATCCATGTTTGGTGTATGGAAATGCAAAAAAAAAAAAAAAGCAAAAAATGCAAAAAAAGATAACGATTTACTAAACAACGTTTTATTTACTGGATATTTTTCCGTATTCACCGGAAGTTATTATCTCCCTTTTTCCGGTACAAGGACTCGTTTGTGCACCTGGGTAAACTTGGGTTCTTGTTAAGACAAAAATCACAAATACTACGAGATGCCTTTAATAGGTTTCCAGACTTTTTTGTACAAGCATTAAAAATTGTAGACTCTTGAAAATTCAGTATGTTATTGCTATTAATCTCATGAGATGACTGACCAATCTTTATGATTACAGGTTCAAATAGACAGCTACGAAAGGTATTGGATTACTCCATACTAAAGCCTCATTTTCACAGTTGGTGAATTTCAAAAATGCAATCTGGACGTGAGAACAGTTTAGAAAAACGATATGCAGTAAAATTGTGTTTTTAACTTAGAAAAAAATGCCACAGAAATATATGGAATGTCTGAAACTGTCTTTGGACCATTTTTTTGAGTGGCATAATAGACTAAAGAAGGCAGAGAGTCTGCAACGGATGAGGAGAAGTGTGGGAAGAATAAAGAAGTAAAAATACAAAAGTTGATTGGCCAAATAAAGAATTTCATAGATAAAGACCGTCGTATGTCTATAGAAACAGTAAATGCACGATTTAATGTCAGTGTGGAAACTGAACACATAATTATTCGCGAGGAACTGAAGATGTGGAAGATTTGTGCGAAGTTTGTCTAAAGGCTGCTCCATTCTTGTGAAAGACTATTCTATCAAGACAGTTCCTCACTCCCCCTTTGTCCAGACCTTGCTTTCTGTGACGTTTGCTTATTTTCTAAGCTCAAGGAAAACCTTAGCTGTTGTCGTAATGCGACAATTGGTGAGATGAAAGAGGTTGTGACGAGGGTCTTCCAGAAGTTGTTGGAAAGTGCATTGCAGCCAAAGGAGATTACTTCGAAGGGGATTAGAATTATATGTCTGCACTCTCAATAAAAGTGCCCATACGCAAAAGACATACTATAATTACGCTCTACCAATCATTAAGCACTTTGTGATAAATAATCTAAACATAGGGATACAATAATTATACACACATAAACATACATGCACAAACACAGATATGTATGGAAATTTCTTTTCAAATATTCAATCATTTTTCTCTGATAGGTTCATAAGAGTAGTGGTTGATGGGCAGAAATCAGAAGCTCACAGTATTAATGCTGGTGTCCCTCAGGGGACCATCCTGGGTCCAACTCTCTTCCTGATCTACATTAATGATCTTCCAAATCACATCCTTACATCATTCTTAGACATTTATGCTGATGACACTACCATCTATGGTAGTACATCAAAAACCATACACGACCAATTTCTCTACGATTCCGTCTCCTCTGATCTTGAGATCGTGGTACAATGGGGAAAGAGGTGGCTAGTTACTTTTAAATCATCTAAAACCAAGTTTCTGTCTTTATATCACCAACACTCTGATCCCCATCTTACATCAATTGAAATGAATTGCTCTCGTCTTGCAGAGGCTTCATGTTTTGACAAGCGTCTGGGCTTGACCTTTACTCCTGATCTGAAATGAAACGCATACATCACATCCGTTGCGAATGTCGCTGGAAAAATGGTAGGGTCCTTCTATCGATCCAGTAGATATCTCACTGCTGATGCAATTTTCTATCTATATAAGAGCCAGGTACGTCAAAGGATGGAATACTGTTGCCACATCTGGGCAGAAACTTCTAGAAAGGACTTATCATGCCTTGATAGAGTTCAAAATGACTTCGTAGCGTAGTAGAGGATGCCCTTTTTTCTACCTTGCAACCTAATTCTTACAGAAGAGATTTTGCGAACCAGTCTCTGCTTTATCGTTTTTTCATGGCAAGTGCTCGCCTGAGCTCCAATCCATCGTCCTTTCTCGAAAAACGTTCACGAGAAACACTTGTCTAGCTGAAAACACTATAATTAATTTCCTCCACTCTTTATCTGCGCCTAACTCTAAACGTAAATTCCATGAACATTGTTTCTTTCCTCGAGCTGCACGTCTGTGGAACTGTCTTCCATTTGCCTGCTTTCTAGCTGACTACAATATAGTTGTATTCAAGTCAAACGTAAACACGTTCGTGATGAGCCGTTTCACTTAAGTAAACAAATTTACCCAATTTCCATTACTAATGATTACTATATTGTCCAATTGACTACCGTACACTCTTTAACCAATATCCTCGAGTGGCCTCTGAGCTTAGATAAGTGGCGATGCCTATGATAAAAAAATTATACGCACAAGCACACACACGCATATATATATATGCATATAATGAATGAATGACAAAAGTCTATATTACAAGTTCATGTTGTTGACAATCTTACAATGTATTCCTTTAATTCTGTTGACGCTTACAATTCTTGACAGTATCTGTTTCGTAGCACAAAATCAATCACGTAATTATTATATCAATCAGTGAATCTATTTTACCCCAAACCAATCAGAAGTTAAGGCCAAAATAGATTCAATGATTAATATAATCATTACGTATATATATATATATATATATATGCATATATATATACACATACATACATACATACATACATACGAGCATGCTTACATATATTTCATTATTTAATCAATCAAAAGGTGCAGAAGAAAATTATTTAAGATATCTCCAGGAGATAAAATAATGCCAAATTCCTGCAAATTAAGTCATACAAATATTCCAGGATATTTTTAAATTTCAGATAATGATGAGCAAGTTTTACTGAGTTTTTTTTGTAATAATAATGGAATGATTATAAAATAATTGGATTTATTAATTAAACTTAAAACATTATTATGATGCTCGGTTAATTAGAACTTACGTTTATTTTCCTCAGCAGCATTTTGACTGTATCAATTATCGACCGGAAAGTGTTTATAAGATATATGATAATTAAGAAAATCACATACCAAGTGTAACAGGGATTATGAAGTATTTTTTTTTTAATGTGTATATTCAGAGCATAAATCTAATATTTTCTCGTTATTCATTATTATCTCTACTATTTTATAAAAAAAAAGTCACTTTATGTGTGTGTGAGTTCTTTCCTCATAGGTTCCGAAACGGTTGAGTATATATTTTGCAAATTTTGCACAAAGGTAATTTTGGCAATGTTTCTAGATATATTTTGTACAGAAATTTATCTAATAAGTATCGATGAAATTTCATATAAAAATTAACATCGTATGTTTGTTCCGGTAGCCGTCTTTTTTCTAGAAGATAATAAAAGACGGCTGCCGAAACAAAAACACGATGTTTATTCTTCCACGAACTGTTTTATTCTTGCAGCATTATACTGTCATGCATTTTTTTCTATCCAAGCAATGAATTTATAATTTTTCTGAAGAGTATATGTACGAAAAGAGTCGGTTTTGACATAATAATAACAACCGTTAGTTTTTGCATAACGAAATGTAAAAATGTATTTAAATTTTAACATGGTGAAGGAGCTGTTTTGCGTGAAAAATTAATATTTGGATCTTGTAATGTAACTATACAATTATTCCTTCATATAATATAAAATATAATTGAAAAACGATATTTTATCAAAACAATACGCACACACACACACACATACACACACACACATACACACACACACACACACACATATATATATATATATATATATATATATATATATATATATATATATATATAGGCAGAGACAAGGAAAAAAGCCTGAGTTGGTTTAAAGCAAATTTTTATGCTTCGTGAAGCCAAAGAACTATTTCAATTTACATGTCCTTTGGGGTTTCGCAGACGTCGTATCTACGAAGGTGCATGCAAGCATGTGTTAATTTTAATTCAGATCTTTCTCTGCTGAACGCATCTCTATTCATAATTGTTAATTATTACATTATATTTTTTTTAATATCATTTACAGTCTTCCATAATATCTTCATGAATTCAGAAATCTTCAGCGTTGCCATCGTTATTTGTGTCGATACCTAATAACAAAACACCTTCATCATTTTCTCTGAGCAAAACTTGTCAGAAGATTCCATTAAATGATATTGTATACCATATTGATTTCTTTCGTAATTTTCACGAATTCATATATAAAATTTCATCTTTCTGTACGTTTGTTTGTCTGTTCTCGAACCGTATCCAGAGATTTTGGAGAGAGACCACGCCCAAAACACATAGATGCACGCACATGTGTATACATCTGACGAATAGCCACACTGATAAGTAGTAAGAAAACAAAGCTACTGCTTAGGATGATAGTTTGTATATTTTCGTGGCCGTTACGCTAGAATTGTGTAAGTTATGGTTCAAATCACTCTCCGACCCCCACGCCGTATGGTACCATCAAACAAAAATAAATAAATTCGACTCGGCTTTTCTTTCTGTTTTAGTAAAAAGCATCTATTACCATTACTTTCCAAATAATGCTTCTCGTTTTTTCTAACATTTCATTTCGTCTGCCATGAGATAAAAAAAACCCTCGCCAGTTCAACACCAGCTTAAAAGTTTCCTCACACAAATGTGTGGTCACACTTCCATCTTAGCCTGCACGCGTTTTTATTACTCTCATGGGGTGCTGTTTTCTCCTTTTTTCTTTTTCTCCTGACGCAAGTCAATGCACGCTTGCCAATTTGCATAAGCACTCAAAACGGCTGCGGCTGCTGCTGCTGCTGCTGCTGCTGCTAATACCTTCGCTAAAGAGCCATCTAACGACTGCTGCTGATATATTCACACGTGCTCCTTTACAGGTTGACCTGCTACACAAAGTGACGATTTTCCATCTTTTTTTATATGAAAATCACTCTAAACAAGGCATAGAGCCACAGGTAGCACCAATCGGCACTCATATAAAATCATTATAAACAACAGTTATTCAGTTCTAATTGTTGATTGGTTGTTTTTGTTTTACGGCATATCAACCTTTTTCAGGTTATTTAATGCTGAATCTAGTTATTTTGAGGAACGATTTTTAATGGAGTATATTTTTTTAAGTCAGATTCTATTTAACCCATAGTTGGGACCCTAACAGGTACTACCACTCCGGGTCAGAGTGGACCTGGGAGCAATGACAATTAAAGGGTGGCTCCACACTCCACAAGGCCCGCAAGGTGGGACCTTACCATCGGATATAGTTTTAGGTCATATCCAGGACCAGTTCTAATTGTTGGGCAGATACCAAGGAAATTAAGTAGACGAGAATCTAACTACCTAGCACTTTACAATAATATCTAGACCTATATTTATTTGATCAAACAAACTAAAACAGATGGCAATGTCTGTTAGTCACCATTTAAAATATTTCCCTATTCTTAAAGAAAAATTGTTTGATTTATCTTGGCCGGATTATTGTCCCTTGTTGAATAATCAGATAATCCCTTAGCAAATAGAAAATGGAATCTGAAACGAGCGACTATTTGTATCCTAGAATGTTTTCGACATAGTCGCCGCCATTCTCAAAGCATTTTTGCTAGCGACGAGCGATGGCTGTGCATGGGCGTGATGAGCTCGTTTTGTCATACAAGAATCGTTCTAAAATAAAAGCCTCCTATTTTTTAACCTCAAAAGTCGAAGAGCTACGAAAACGGAAGAAGTATCATTTTTATTTTATTTTCTCTACATAGTCACCATCATTCTCAGTGCACTTTTGCCAGGAATTTCATTCTGCTTATGAAACATGTCCATGAAATTTGTTGCTTTCTTAGAGTTTTAATCCATCAAGATCTGCAACAGACTGACGAAACTTTCAGGCTATCAACGTATAAGTTCATTCATCATAACAGTACTATTTGAAATTTTCTCTAATCCATCAAGTTAAAATAAAAAAAAAATTGGAATGTTTACCTCTGGAACTCATCTTTGTATTTTTGTCTTTTGTTCATTTATCTCTGCCAACACTTTGTTTCGAATTAAGATATCAAGAAATAAAGAAATCAACAAGCCAAACTATATATATATATATATATATATAAAGATTTATCTTCTCTCTGTATTTTCTAATATATATTATTAAGTGGCAATACGTTTCAAAGTAAAAGAAAAAACGGATAATATTATGTGTAGTAATAAACACTCCATATCCATCGATTGGAAAAGACATTATCTGAAGATCCGTCAATATTCCAATAACCATGAAGTGCTTTGCGAGAGGCGTTTCGATTTGCAATTTCGCTTATAGGACTAGAGTATTCGACATATTTCTTTGTCCTTTGACATTTCATGGGAACCATACAGATGAGAATTTATCAAATTCTACGTTTAGTAACATTTGGATTATTCCAACTATCATCCACATCCTGGATTTTATTGCAAATACTGTTTTACAACTATGTTGCAGCGCAATATTTAATCGCGTTAAATAGTAATCCGTTCTGTATGTACACTTCGATTAATTTGATCAGTTTTACTTTGGTTGATTTTTAGAAATGATCATATCTCAAGTTCTTTTCAAATATTTATTCATAGTTTAGTGTAGTCGTTTTGTTTTACAGCGTATAAACAATTTTTGGGTTATTCAATGTGAAACACAATCGCTTTAGTAAAAGGTTTTATGCTTCAAGTTCTATATATTTTCAAATATTTATTCATTCTGTTTGGTTTGGTGGTTTTGTTTTACAACCTATCTACACTTTCCGGGTTATTTAATGCCAAATCCGATCGCTTTGGTAACGGTTTTCCAATTTCAAATTCTTTAGATTTTCAAAGATTTATTCATGGAGTTTGGTGTGGTTATTGTTTTTTAACTTTGTAAAATATGATTGAGTTTGCAAATGAATAGGAAAAAATCAATAACATCAATATTTTTTAATTAAGTTAGCAAACCAGTACCTTCAAACACCCTGATCCGAGAGCACTAGGTTCGATTCATATGTTTTCAATAATATGCTATACTCATACGATTAAACAATTGTTATCGTTAAGACATTGTATAAACGATACAATTTTGTTTATATTGGTGCTTTTCATTTTACTTGGAAGTCAGAACTTATCAAAACCTGAAGGCAACACAAGGATAAGAGTTAATAACTGTACGGTGGTAGTGTAATAATAATTAATGGTGTAATTTGTTTACATTGGATTTGAATGTTATCATGTTGTATCCAACCGGGAGAAAAATAGCGGAACAGTGTTACATAGGCGAGCAGTTTTGGTTCATGGAATCTGCGTTCAGATTTAGGCACAGACAGAGAGTGGGGAAAGTGTTTATAGCAGTTGTAGCTAGTCAAGTATTTTTTGTGAAAGTTTGGCAAGGGACAGCCATAGATTGCTGTTCAGTCGAGTACTTGCCACGAAAATGTCACAATATGACAAGTAAACAGTCACAATATGACAAGTAAAATGTGCCAGTATTAAAAAAACAAGATTATGAAATATTATTTAAAAATAAATATGTTATTTTAAAAAATAGCAGTTAGTTTGTGTCTTTCAGCTCAACATCGCAATTTTTTTCGTTTCTTGCATTTTTGTAATTTAATGTGATAACCTATGGTCCTGGTATATAATATATGTTAAATGCCATTAAAAGGAATATAAACAAGCTATTTGCTCGTATAGCAACCTATTTCTTTCTTGGAATCTTAGGGATACACTTTCCGCTGTATTCTCTAAAGTTAGATTTCACAGGAAAATGTTCACTCAACAATTGTCCATCAATGAAAAGCGTTTCAAACCGATAAAGGAACAAACCTGTGCCCAATTTAAAAATCTTATAAAAACAGTTAGTCGACAGAAACAAAGTTCTCTAGAGATCAAGCCAGGCGCACCTCCCAAAGCAAGCTCACAGCCCCCATACCCGTGTGTTTCTCCCTGGAAGGGGTAAGACTATAAAAACACTTAAGATATCATGTACAGCTTGATCATCTCGCACAGATTTGTGCGCAGACTAAGAAATGGAAAGCTTAAATACATACTGGACACTATCGTCGAATGTTTAAAGTCTATCTTTAGAGAAGTTTTTAAGGACAATCTATCCTAAGGATACCTTGTCTGAAAGTAAATCATGATTACATACGAATGGCGTGAAATAAGTAATGGCTTTTACCCACTTCCAATAGGAGTAGAGCAACGAAACTTGGCATAGTTATTAGTCTTTCTCTACATAGGAGCCACCCAAAGTTATGAATTTCTTCCATTGTTTGATGCAGCTCTAGAGACCGTTTTTGTAGAGCACCCCAGGTTGGTCCTCCAACCACGACGTGACTTCAGAAATCAAGGCTGCATCATCTGGGAAACGCTTTCCATTCAAAAACCACTTCATGGCTGGGAAGAAGTGAAAGTCAGAGGGTGCAAGATCAGGAGAGTAGGGAGAATGGGGAAGGATTTCATAACCACACGCCCGTGCTTCTGATCTGGCGACATGCGAGTTGTGGGCCGAAGCGTTGTCTTGCAGGAGGAGGGTACCTTTGCTGATCATGCCCCGCCTCTTGATTTTGATAGTTTCCTTTAATTTCCTCAAAAGTGAAGCATAATAGGCTTCTATAATTGTGGTACCCTTTGCCAGGAAATCTATCATCACTACGCCGTCCTGGTCCCAGAAGACTATGAGCATGAAGGTTGTTAGTCCAAGTGCTTCCACTGCATTGACTGGGCTTTGGTCTCTGGATCATAGTGATGGATCCAGGTTTCATGCTGTGTAATCAGTTTTTTGAAAAACTTTGATTCATCTTCTTGGCACATCTCCAAATTCATCCTCGAGCACTTGACGCGTTCTCGCTTCTGGAATGGTGTGAGCAACGTGGGAATCCATCTGACAGACACCTTATGTATATGCAAATGATAGTTTCCACAGACCCTGTACTAATCTTGACATCTTGGGCTATTTGGCGAATAGTAATACGCCGATCTTCCAAAATGGCAGCCTCAACTTGACGGACAGATGCCTCATCAATAGCAGAAGTGGGGCGACCAGGTCTGGGAGCTGTTTCCACAGACTTCTGGCCATGTTTGAATTCACGATACCAGTGTTTTACAAGGTCATATGATGGGGCATTATCACCATAAGTTTCTCTCATTTCATCAAAAGTCTCCTGTGGTGTGCGTCCTTTCAAATACAAAAACCGGATCACTGCCCGACATTCAACAGACTCCAATTCACACCTGACTCAGTTCAAACACCTGTGAAACAGACACCACAATTAGTTCAGAGCTGTAATTTGCCGCATAACCCATAGAGATATAAATCATTGCACGTGCAAAATTTCATCTAGATCAGACAACTGGAAGTGGGTCAGGGGCATTACTTATTGCACGCCCCTCGTATCCTAAATAACATAGTAATCGCAGCGCAAATTTGATTCCCTAACTATAGCTTACTCACATTAGCCTTTACGACGAATGATGCACCTTCTCCAAGTGATATTACCTCAAGCAACACCACAAAACTGGATACTGCACCAGACTAGATGAATTCTTGTTCTGGAACCCAGTAAAACCAAGTGACCACAAGAATTATTATGAATGAAAAAAAAGAAGTACAACTGACGATATTTCTAGTAGCATTCCTGCACATTATAGTGCATTTGTTTTTCTATTGTAAGGAGAGAACTTGATTTCTTACTGGGGAGAATTTGAAGGCCTACTGGAGAGCACTTGAATTGCTACTGGGGAGAACTTGAATGCCTACTCAAGAGAAATTTAATTGTTACTTGAGAGAACTTGAATGTCTATTAGACACTATCCTCAAGTGTTTAAGGTCTCTATGTGCAGGACAACCTGGCATGAGGATATTTTCTCCTCGAAGAAAATCCTGACTAAATATTCAATATAACACAGTATTCGAAGCAAAAATAAGATTTCGTTATGGCCAATCTACACTAGTTTTTATAAAGAATGGTGCGCCTTCCCCAAGTTATGTTATCTCAAGTAACGGTACGAAGCAGGACACCTCACCAAACAAGACGGAATTGTTGTATAGACGACCTGAAAAATATACTACAACATAATTAAATGGTCAATTGGGGAGAGAACATGTGTTCCCAACTTCTTTACTAACTCAGTGTATGCGAGATAAATATGAATTAAAATATAGGATATCGAAGATCTATGTATCTCATAAAGATATCAAGTATAATCCCCAGGACAAACGCACGCTGGGTTCTGAGAACTTCGACGGAAGTAAAGTAAAACACTCCAGAGATTAACAAGAATTCAATAAACCAAAGGATACTTATAAAGTGCCAGAGTTTCTACTTCTTTTACGTAGATTTTCACAATAACACACACACACACACACACACACACACACACACACACATATATATATATATATATATATATATATATATATATATATATATCCTAGCATGGGTGCCAGGCGTTGCCCGGGTATTTGGAGGTGTGTGTTGAGCAAAAAAAAATGTGGCGGTAGAAAGGCAAGCTCGAACCCGTACCGCGAAAGAGGAAAAGAACAGGAAAAAATGTGACGTCTTTGCTGTTACGACCAAATATCTAAAATTTCAATTGTTTATACCCAAAATTGGCGGAGGAGTTTGGTAGAGTTCTCAAAGGTCAAATCGTTGAACTTTGACCTCTTAACAGGCAAATTTCTGGCCGAAAACGAATTGCAAAGATTCTCCCAAATCTCACTTCGGGTCTGTAGACTGAAAATTGACAGAGTCATTGTGTAGGGAAATATGCACAGACAGACACACACACACACACAGACAGACAGACATTTTCACTTTTATAGATATATATAATATATATATATACAAACATATAAATATATATATATGCACACACACACACACATACACACAGACACACAGACACACGCACACACACACACACACATATATATATATATATATATATTTTGTGTACAGAAAGTTGTTAGTTGAGACAGGTCATTGGTACCGTCGGTTTCAAGCCCGATAATAAGGCCCGTTTAAGGTATCCTTATCGAGCTCTCTTCAGCCAATATTCGTCTATCTTATAACCGGAAGTGTGAAGTATATATACCTCGCGAATCCACGTTCAAATCTCGTTTTGTTTAATCCCCCCCCCCCTTTTTTTTTTTTTTTTTTTATCTATCTATATCTATATCTATATCTATATATATATATATATATATATATATATATATATATATATATATATATCGGGTAATGTAATACCTAATTTTCAGGCTTAGAAAAGACCTAACTGAATTTTTTAAGGAACTAGGCTTTAAAATAATAATACAGACAAATTTAGATAGAGTAGATTTTTTAGATGCCACTCTAGATCTCGAGAAGAAAATACACAAACCCTTTCACAAACTAAATGAAAAACTCATGTATATAAATAAGGGTTCATGCCACCCACCCACAGTGTTTAAAAATATGGTAGCGAACATTAGCCAAAGGATTTCACGGCTTTCTTCGAACGCTGAAGTGTTCGAGAAAGCAGCACCATATTATAATGACGCACTGCATCAAAGTGGGTTCAATGAAAACATAAAATTTCAACAAACCCAGAATAAAGAAAATATAAAACGAAAGAGGAAACGGAAAATAATCTGGTTCTTACCTCCGTTTTCATTGAACACTAAAACTAGAGTAGGGCATTGTTTTCTTAGCCTTCTAGACAAACATTTTCCAAGAACACATAGACTACATAAACTTTTTAATAGAAACACGGTGAAAGTTAGTTACTCGACAGCTCCATCAATAAAGTCGATAATATCCAAAGAACCAAAAAAGATAGATAACGCAGGCTGCTCTTGCAGGACCAAAAATAGCTGTCCATTGGAGGGTAATTGTAAAGCTGAATCCCTTGTCTATGAGGCCACAGTAACGGAACAATCCACAAATATACCGGAAATATATATAGGTATGACAAAAGGCCAATTTAAACAAAGATATTATGCACATATGAGCTCCTTTAGAGCTAAAACAAGGATGAATACAGCATTAGCTACCCGCGTGTGGGAGCTTAAAGAAAAAAATACACCCTTTTCCATAAAATGGAGAAAAATAGAGCATAGACCAGCATACGTCCCGGAATTAAGTCAATGCTCACTCTGTAACGCAGAGAAATACTACATCCTCCGGTCCATTCATGACCCCAAAATAAAATGTTTAAATGTGAGGAGTGAAGCTTTGAAAAGTTGCATACATAGAAGGAAGGGTCTCCTAATAAATTGGATCAATGAAAAGAACAACACTTAGATGTTGTTTTTATATATATATATATATATAAGGAAAAAAAATTGTAAATACATAAATAATTAGTCGGTAAACTTGGATTTTAATCGCAATTATATTATAGATTTTTAATTAATGTCATATATATATATATATATATATATATATATATATATATATATTATATTTTATAAATGTAATTTATAATCTATTTCGAATTTAAAACTATAGAAAAATATAATAATGTTAATAAACTAGTGAAATCACTTAGGATAGATAAATACTCACTTCCCCAAACCTTGAAAGATTTGGGTTTTTAAAAAATAATTTTTAAACGTATTTCGAAATTTTTAAACGTGATTCGATATAATTAAAAATATATTTTTTAAAACTTTAAACGTATTTTTGGAAATTTTTAAATGTTCGATATAATTAAACGAATTTTTAAGTTTTTAACCGATACCAATACAGATTTTAAAGTTTTTATACATAAGGAAAGAGATTTTAAAATTAAATGGGGTTCAAATTAAAATCGATTCATATAAAAAAAAAAACAAAAAAAAAAAAACATTTTTTCGAAATTAGATCTTAAATTTAAATAATTCAAAGTTGACAATTAGGTATTACATTACCCGATATATATATATATATATATATATATATATATATATATATATATATATATAGATAGATATAGATAGATAAAAAAAAAAAAAAAAAAAAAGGGGGGGGGATTAAACAAAACGAGATTTGAACGTGGATTCGCGAGGTATATATACTTCACACTTCCGGTTATAAGATAGACGAATATTGGCTGAAGAGAGCTCGATAAGGATACCTTAAACGGGCCTTATTATCGGGCTTGAAACCGACGGTACCAATGACCTGTCTCAACTAACAACTTTCTGTACACAAAATATAAGTACGCTCTTAAATTTTGGATTTTCCTTTTAATTGAGCACTCTGCTGGAATTCTTTTTCCAAAAAAACTAATCATATATATATATATATGCAGCTCCGCCCGGCTTTGTTCGGGCCCTATGTACTGTTAATAACTTTATGTGCATATACATATATTAAAAAGTGTAAATATGTTCGGTAATACCTTTCTATATAATAGGCTTCCTTAACTACTATAGAGAAAAGTTAGTAGAGACCACAGACGTAACTTTTTTTGTAAATTTGACCCCAATTTTTACCCCTTAATATTTATTGTTTTGGGCTCAAATGAAATTAAACTGTTTGATTCATGTTTAAGTAACCTACATGACTTTTGCATGTGAAAAATTCATTCGAGTCACTTTTATAAAATCAAAGTTCTTTACAGTGCGATGTAGACTACAATATTCTTAAAACTAAGTCACTTCAGAAAGATATGGGCCGCTTCCAGTCCTGTGCACCCCAGTGGGTCCTCAACTAAAGCAGAAAATCAATTAAATAGAATGAAAAATGGGTGGTTTCATCGATTTCGATAATAATACAGTATCGGAATATCCCTTGATTCTCATTCAATTACGGAAAACATTGGGTCTCCCTGCTAATGTGGAAATATTTAGAAAACTGACTTTCTGTGAGATTAGATAGGTTTTAATTTCTTTAAAACGGGAGAAAGGCAACCAGCGAAAGTTTGCTTAAACAATTTGAAACAGTTTTTTTTTTTATATATGACAGTTTCAATCGCTAATTTCTTACTAGATACATTGTATATTAATATAACTTTTCTTTTTTTTTATTTAGATGAAGATTGATAATATATATTTATTCGGATTACTGCTCTCATCTGTAATGTTATTCTCACAACGTTTCGGCCGATGTAACCTTTTGCTTTCTTAAGATGTATTATTCTTTTGTAACTCGGAGATCTGTACGGAATTTTGAACATAACCATTTATTTAATCTACGGGGGTAGACAGTTCTCATTCTGTCATCTGTGTTGGGGTGGACATCCCATGTAATGCACAATTGTAATCTTAGTATCGCCGGCACTGACGATGAAACCTTCAACCGCCAGAATATATTCAATTCGATCAATGTAAATATTCTTATTGATTCGTTTATTTGAAGATTTTCATTGCTTAATTTTTTTAACAACAGCGTGTCAGATTATCTCTTGTTTTCGTTTTATTGTGTATTTTCATCTGTCTGTTTAAATGTATGTATTTATTTATGCATGTTTATTTGCATCGCTAAAAATTCGACACAGGCGACAGATTTTAGCGAGATCAGTATCATCTTGAAGCTCGACCCTTCGGACGACAAATATCAAAACATTAGCCAAAAACATTAATGCCTTCACCCTCAACTGAGCACTTTTCTACAGGGAGATGTCGCTTTTATCGCCGATATTTTCGAAAGTAATCGCATCTCTTCTATTGTCTAGCCGTACTTTAAACTGCGTCACTTTCGGTTTGGCGATGGACGCAACAGCTAACGTGTCAGTTTTTTTTTTTCACTTTCTTTTTCTCCTTTGTGGTACGGGCTCGAGTCTGCCTGCATACTAAAACTTTTTTTATGCGCTCGCATTACTCCTTTTTTTTCTTGCTCAAATCACACCCTTACTCACACCTTCACTTTCTTTTCCACCTTTGCGTCACGGATACGAGCATACCTGCCTACTACAACTGTTTTTCTTTTGCTCAACACACCCGGGAATCTCAATTTTCTGTTTAAATGTATGTACGTATGTGTTTGAAAGCTGCCTTAAACTTTCGACAAGGGCGACAGATTTTCACCGGTCAGAATCGTTTTGAAGCACGACGCTTCGGACAAAAAATATCGAAAAAATGGCCCAAAACATTAATTTTTACACCCTCAAATGAACACTTATATTTTTTGTCGAGATTTTAGAAAATCAGCACTCTTTCCGATTCACTAGCCTTTATTTAAACCTACATCACTTCCGGTTTGGTGAAGGGCACAAGAGCTAACGCGTCATTTTTTTCACTTTCTTTTCCTCCTTCGTGGTACGGGTTCGAGCCTGGCTGTCTGCGTACTACAACTTATTTTTGTTTTTGCTCAACACACACCTCCAAACACTCAGGCAACGCCGGGCATCCAGGCTAGTCTATGATATGAATCTCACCTGTCTGTTTAAATATATGTATGTATGTATGTATGTATGTATGTATGCATGTATGTATGCATGCATGTATGTTTGAAGGCTGCCTAAAACTTTCGACAGAGGCGACGGATTTGAACAAGATCGATACTGTTTTGAAGCCCGACCCTGCGGACAAAAAATATCGAAGCATTTGCCCAAAACATTAATTCCTACACTCTCAACTGGACTATTTTCTACAGGGAATGATCGCTCTTTGCTGAATATGTCGAAAGTCATCCCCTCTCCTCGATTCACTAGCCTTAATTAAAACCTTCGCCACTTCCGGTTTGGTGATATGCGCAACGGCAAACACGTCACGTTTTTTTCACGTTCTTTTCCTTTTTCACGGTACGGGTTCGAGACTGCCTGCCTACTACCACTTTTTTTTCTTTAGCTCAACACACCTCGAAACACCCGAAATCCACAATAAATGAAACAATAAACACGTTTATAAACGTTTTTTTTTTTAACCTAAACGCATTTGACCGCATGCATGCTTATACGATATGCACAATAATGGGGCCGAGCACCGCTAGGAGATACCAAGTAATCTGAACGATCGATTATTATTGATCATTCTTGATGTTTTTAAAATATAATGCCAGCGTGTAATTATGTAAAAAAAAAAAACAGTTCGGATGATTTAGTGATATCTCTAATCCTGCGTGTACTAATGACGTAATTAGATAGTTTAGAAGAGACACGTACAGAATTTAGTTTAGAGTTGAAAGTCAGAGAGGGGAATAAGACAAGGGTACGGAAGATATCGCCTCTGCGTTCGTAAGTTTAGAGAAAGGCGAGCTTAGCATAATGTAGGAATAAATAAAAAAGTTGTTGCAAACTTCGAAACTCCAATGATGCTATATGAAATATAGTTGTTTTTTTTTACGACGGAAGATGAACATGGATAAGAAGAGAGGGATGCTTTTTGCTTGTGCGCCAGACAGACTTATGGTAATGGACTGTTATATTGCTTGTGTGGCGCACACACATTGCACGAGATAGACGCTTACCCATTGACAATGATAGGCACTTTTGTTGACACACACACACACACACAAAATACCACTCATAGTATATATAGAAGTATGCAACACTTGTAAGATCACCGAAGTTAAGCAATATTGAACCTTTTCAATATCAGCTGGGTCACTATAGGCAAATACCAGGTGCTGTATAGAGGAGGCCATCGAAAGTCCATGCAATAACTGTAAAAATTTTATATCATCATCTTACCCATATACATTCTACTGGGGATTGCTTTTGTATTTTATATGTTTTAGAAACATCGTCAATCTCAGGAAATCGGTTCAACCCGCCTTTCGTGGATGCTAATTTGTTCGTTTATTAGAGAACCATAGAAGACTAACTGATACTACGAATGGATAAAAAATACATTATATTTATGTAGGTAAATGTCAGATTAAGTGGCAGATTTTCCAAGAGTTCAAACGTGTAACAGATTAGTGCAAATTTGGACATGGTTTCATCTGGACGCGACGGAGAGTCTTTTTTAAATCACTCACGACAATGCAATGTAAAGACCTAAAATTATACTTCTTCATGGTAAAAAAGAAAAAGAGCAAACTGTTGTAAAAAAATCTAGGGGCAGCGATGCCAAACTTCCAACACTCTACGTTCTGCTATCAAGAACCTCCCAATTGAAAAACACGATGCATAGCTTACACAACTCGCCACATCTATAGTCAAGTCTAAAATCTAACTGCAAAGCAACACGCCCAACTGACACAACTCGCCATGTCAATAATGAAATTTAAAAATCCAAATTGCAAAACACAGCGCACAGCTGAAACAAATCGCCACGTTAATAGTCAAATCCCAAACTCCAACCTTTCTGAAAAATCAGGTTCCTCTGTTATATCCAACCGGAAGCGTCTTATTTGCATATTGAACAAACATATTAAAATTGCGTCTATTTCTTTGTTTTTCTAGACTTTTCTCTCTTCACTCCTCCCGTTTGCACGAACTCAAAAACAGGTTTGTCACAAATTAAATGATTTAACTAGACATGTGTTAGATAAAAAGTTTTTTTTTATTCAGGAAGCAGCATTTTTCTTCCTTTTTCAGAAAAATCGCTCATTTAATAATAGCCTAACAGACAACACAAAGGAATAACATGAACGCAGAATGTGTATATATATATATATATCTATATATATATAATGTATATATATATATATATATATATATATATATATATATAATCTACGTTCATATTATTCCTTTTCAATACGACTTAAAATTTATTAAGCTAAATGAAAATGTATTTAAACTTTCAGAGCATATATAACATTATACACCATTTCCAAATCACAGAAATATACACTTAATTCA